>NW_026935746.1:0-65161 GCF_032062105.1 Saccostrea cuccullata | reverse complement strand
CTTTACTTATGCAGCGATATACCTTCAACACCTGCATACGGAGATAATATATCTCAGTTGATTCGATACGCAAGAGCATTCTCTGTGAGCAAACGAGGTAAATCATTGACAAACAATTTGATGAAACAAGAATTTCAGCAGTCTCGTTTAAAGTCTTCATTTTGTAAGTTCAATGGCCAATACTATGATCTTGTCAGCAAATACAATTTATCATTGAGTCAAATGATGACTGACGTTTTTCATACTAATTGTTAGTCCTTTATTTATACACTGAATTGACAACGGATTTTTCTGTTATTTTCCGATCATGACAAGGAGCACACGGCGGGTGTGACCGATCGGCAGGGAATGCTCACTCCTCCATGGCACATGATCCTACCTCTGATGTTTTGGAGGTCCGTGTTATTTTAAAAAAAATGATGAAAAAAATTGTTAATTTTACGTAATTCATTCATGGAGTTCACCGTTTGTCCGTTTATGAAAAGGCGAACACAGAGGATGTAACCGGTTAACAGGGAATGTTTACTTATGCATGGCACCTAATCCTACCTCTGATGTTTTCACAGATACGTGTATGCTCTGCTCCCGATTCGTAATATTTCAATGGACTTTTCAGCTTGATTACTGTTCCCTACCGTCGCCCGCGTGGCGCAGTGGTTAGTGCGTCTGCTCTAGAGTCGTGGAATAAGGAGTTAATTAATCTTGATTCTATCGTCGCGAATTTAAATTCACGGCGGGACGTAGAGACCGTATTGCAGTAGGTGTTGCCCGTTGGCACAAAATGATCCCTCGTTGCTAAATGGCCCTATGTGCCGAGTATAGTATAAGTTTGCAAGTGGTGGTGCTCCATATGACTGAAATAATATCGAGAGGGACGTTAAACAACAACAACAAAAAGACTTCATATTATTTCATCGTAAAATAATTTTGTTTAACAATAAAATGTAAGGAAAAAATGTACTCGTACAAATGGAGATTATAAAATATGGATAAAAATACGATAGTTATAGAATATATAAAGAAAATGCGTAATATAAATCTTTAATTATCCAGTTACATAGACTACTTGTTCTCTTTATATAAGTAAAAAAAAAGATAAACACGCAGTTCTGTATCCTGCATAAAAAAGGACATAATTATTATTATTATAGAAGTAGTAGTTCGCAAACTAATTCTCTATCTGCCTGTTCTGACAAGAATGAAAGTTGTCACAAATATAGCCCTAACAAGTGCTTTATGCAGTATGAGACATGTTGAAATGTGCGTCATAATTATGACGTCATGATGTTAAAATGACGTCAATATAGAGGCGACTGTGACGAAAATGGATTCATGAGTCAATTAAGAAATAAATAACAAGTTTATAAACTTCAATGGGAATTGAAGTGGGTCGGTCACGTGATCAAATCCTGTGAAGGCCAAGGCCTTCTCAGAAGATTTGATCACGTACCATCCTTCTCCCATTCCCATTGAAGTTTATAAACTTGTTATTTATTACTTATATATACATTTGAGGCAGACGATTGGATATTTTCGAATATAAATTATTGCACTAACCGTCCGTCGTAGATTTTTTTTAAAATGACGCAAGGTGTAAATCGGCTTGAATGGCGGTTACGCTTCGAATTCAGCAGGCTGAGGATTTTATTTCTAAGGGAATATCTTATAAAGGGCTACCTGTGATCTGTAATAGTGAACAAAA
Source organism: Saccostrea cuccullata (assembly GCF_032062105.1). NCBI lineage: Eukaryota > Metazoa > Mollusca > Bivalvia > Ostreida > Ostreidae > Saccostrea > Saccostrea cuccullata. The sequence continues at coordinate 63,459 of NW_026935746.1, read as the reverse complement.
TGTTTTCTGGGAATATTTCTATTCGTGAAAATTGATAATTGATGCTGAAAAGACACAAGAAACACGTCCGAAGACCGATGATAAAAAGTTGGAGGAATTTCGGTCGCCAGAAAAAGGATGCATGATCCATGGATGGAAACACTTGATAGTGCCAGTCAATTTGCAATCAAGTAGGCTTCAAGATAAAAAACATTTAACCTACGATATCAATAACTGGCATATTTATGATGTAAACAAAAAACGGGGACACTAGCGAAAGTTTACATTGAACTACGACAGCACCGATGTGTTTGTCAGCTGTTCGTGGCGTGATTGCAATGCTTTGATATTTTCCAACAGATTTACACATTTATCGTGGGTAGAATTTGTTGAAAAAATACAGTTTATCATGAAGATTTAACCAGAAGTCTACCAAAAAATAAGGATAAAATCAAACTGTACAGCTGAAAAAAGTGACATAAAACTTGTAAACAAAAGCTAGTTAATTTCTATATATCGGTATATTCTCCATGTATATACAGGTTAAATCGATAGCCAAAAACTGTTTAAAATACTTGTTAACGTTGTAGATAAAATAATAATTATTTTACTTGCATATTTTGTTCATTTTTTTTATACATGAATGAAATGCAAGTAGAGCAAGTCATTTTATATTATGCACCGGTGCGCCGTGTGATAAGGTCACGTATTTACCTCTGACCTCAGACAAACTTCATACAGAATTGAAGATATTTGTTCTCCGTATGTTTATATAATAGAGATATACCACTAATGTATATATTTGGTATTGTTTTATGGACTTTGAGATTGAATACTGTTCGTTATCTCCATAGATATCTTTCATATAAATCCTAACAAACAAAGATAAGTAGCGGGTTCCAGGTAAATGTTATTTTACAGCGGCGGTGAAGGAGAACGTTCAGGAACAATTTATTTGAGAAGTGGTGCAAGTCAGATGTGGATACGTCTTCAAATCTCCAAGGAATATTCAAGATTTTACCAGAAAGAAAAACGTCAAAACGCACGACCTTTTAACACTCTTTACAACTATTCCCCGCGATAAGCTAAAGTTTAGACTTTTTGACATCATAACAGATATTCTTGAGAGGGTCGTATCAAATTACCATAGCTGCTTTTTCAATAAAAACTGAACTCCTTTTCATAAAATACAAATAAGTAGAATAAGTTTATTTGAAAAATTACTTTGGTAAGAATATTCTGATTGGACATATCAAGTACTCTGAAGTTGATATTAAATCTATTAGAAGCTTGAGTTTCTAATTGACTATATTGGTTATCTATGTGGTTTCTAGAGACTTGTCTTCCAACAATTTTTTGGAATTCCCATGGATACCACTTTGAGAAAATTATCAGCCTGATAGTGCAGAAAAAAAAGCTAAACACAGAAATGCAGTTTGTTAACTAGGTCATTTAATTGAATGATATAAAGTAAAATCTGTAACAAATCATCAAGGGGGATCACCTAATATTAAACAATACAGGATAAAACATGTGCATGTGTAAGGTACAAGTGTGATCCCCCTCAGATTGACTAGAAATTTATGCAGTGAAAATATCTGATCTAGATTACATGTACATATGCATAAAATATAACATAAATGAATTCATCCAAGGAGGCGTCCAAACAATTGCGCCAATCCAAGAAACGTATGACAAGTTATTAGAAAAATACAATTTTTGATAAGAATGCAAAATAATACAAAACATGGATGGTGGGGCTTTTCTTTTTTCACCGCACTACAGGCTAACAAAAATGGCGTTTCAAAAGCAACGTTTTTGATTGGTTTAAAAATCCGTAACTACCCGACGGGTTAATTAAAACCAGATTTCTCATAGCGGCATAATTGAATTATCCGTGATAAAAATTTTTTATAAGAAGACGAAAACATTTACTATGGCCTTCAACTCGACATTTAGATACCGGTACATGTATATTGTATCAATTGTCAATTAACAATAGTTAAGGCAATTGTAAAATAAACACCATTTCCTCATTATTATGCTCTAACTAAATGTGCTTGGAAAAATATAAGTGTTTTAAAAGCTGCATCAATTTTATAGTCGCGTTTTATGAAATTCCATGAGATTAAAGGAAAAGCACTATGATATAAATGAGTATGCCGACATTTTTCAAAGTATATAACTATGCTTTACAGTTTAATCTAGTCGATTTTTCATAATATGACAAAAATTTTGATTTTGGCTTTATGTTATAATTTGCAAGTTATTGTCGGAAAAGAAGGATTATGTAGTGAAGAAGGAAGGTATGTCATTATCGATATTTTTTAAAAATCTTATGATATACTAAATGAGTTTTGAAGAGCTTTTAAGTTTCTAAAATGTTAAAGCCCCCCCCCCCCCTAGAATAAATGAAAAAAACACTGTCTGATAAATAAAGTATACTCTGATATAATGAAAAAGGTGTAAATAACAATCAGTAATCGTTCTAAAACACATATAAGACACAAAGCCCTGGATATTCCAGATGTAGGATTACATGTAGATGGTTAGGTGGTAAGGAGAAAAAACATCCCCTGTTAATCGGTAAATACCGCTGTGGGCCTGTATTGACAAGGTAGACGGAACACGAGAAATGTATTCAAATTTAGTAAAAGCAAACGCCAAAAAATTGTTATGAATAAAGCAGACAAAAAACACGATCAATCATTAGGTTATAATTGTAAAAGATCATTATAGCGATCAGAGAACTTAGGAAATGACGACTTTAAGCGAGGCTACTGAAATCCCTTTAGCTTCACTTTGTTTTTCAGTAACCAACCTTGGTTTAAAAATGATCGTACTCGGAGCTTGCTGTTAAAAGACGATATGCAAATGATGCCGGGGAATTACTTCATTAATAAGAAAAATTGACGATGAAAAAGCTGAAGTCATCTTGTTTGCCATAATTATAGTAGTTGTTATTGCGCACTTATTGTGTATAGTCAGTTACACATCAAAATATGAACTGATATGGCAGACGTCAGGGTGCTAATCTGATTTTTTTTCATTTTAAATAATAAAAACTCCAGCATTAATGCAAAACAGAAAATTAGAAGAAAGTGGTTCCTTGAAATTTTGTTTTTTTAGAATCTAGAGATTTTTTTTATATTTCTATAAAGAACCTGTGAAAGGTCTTTTCATATGGTTTGTAACCGATATAATCCTTAATTCCTTTTAATTAAATTAAGTAATTCTAAATTTTGTATATGACTTTTCAAAAATATTTCTAAGTCATTCAGGTCCATCAAATAATATGTTATTCATCTATCCATTTATATTAACCATGCATATTTTGTCACAATTTCGATTTTCATATGTACAGAACCACTCGTCAAATATCAATTAGACATTCCATAAACATGCTTTCTTAACGAAATTCTAATTTGCTCAAAGAAAGAACAATGATATAAAGTCAGATAATTATGAAGTAAAAATAGTAAATAACCGATCATTCTCCAAATATCAAATGACAAAATAATGCTTTCATATATACTGAGTAATACGAATGGAAGTCATTTATTTTTGACTCATGACCAAGAGACCAGAACATTGATCATACAATAGTGGAACTTCAAAATGGCTGTTGAAAATTTGAAGTAATTTAAAATTGGTTTTAACATAAATTTGTTTAAAGTTTGTCAGTAACACCCAAAGCCCACGTAATATAATATAAATCACAAGTAGCAGATCTGTTGTTTCTTCATATCGATTCATTGGAGTACATTGAGTTAAACTAGTCACAATAGATACACAGTAGTTTTTGTCAAAATCTTTTCTGAGAAAATTAACCATGATTTCTAATTACTTTACATAATTAAACTGGCATATTAGTCGAATTTTCTTTTTACAGTTCAAAAAAGTGTTGCCCAGATTATAAATGGAATGGAGTAGAATGCACTCGTAAGTAATGTTTCGATAACATGTAATCAATCTTTCTTAAGAAAAGACACCATTGATATAATATTATTATTAATTTGTTACTATATAGGAAATGATAGTCAGCATATAAATTGTTAGAATAAAAAACAAAATAGGTAACGATATTGAACAGTGATCAGTCTAAAAAAAAAAATTACGATACAAATCTGTGAAGAAAGGGTAATTTAACACACGGACCTTGAAAATTTCAGATGGGATCAGATGCGTAGAAGGAAAAAACATACCCTGTCAACCGTTCACGGAATAATCCCTAGTAAAAGAATAGAAACAATCTGATACTGTATCTTCAATAATAAGTGAAGCTATATGACTCTTTTAATGGATATTTGTTTTGTTTTGAGACTACGGATTACTCCGTGCTAAATACACAAGGCTCATGGCGGAGTGACCGGTGCGTTAGAGCTAAAAAATCACTTCCAAATGTTTTTGGTCAAATAAATTTAAATTTAAAAACTATGACGGATTTTTGACAAAAAGAAGTTTATGTTCCGTCTCTGGTTGGTTTTGTTTGAATTCATTTTCCAAAGGTCTCCATTACTAAATTTATTTTCTGACAAATTTTGAATAATTTTCAGGAATAATATACTGAGGAAGTTATCTCTCTTATCAGAGGGTCGGTCCCCTTTGACATTCTTCATGGAAATTAACTACCTCTTGAATAAAACATCCTGAAAAATAGCATATGTTAAACCAATGATCTAAAACAACTTTTTGAAGACCGATTTCCAAGTGAAAGAGTATTATTACACATTTATAATGCCTGAGTCCATCGAACTTTTATTAGGAACATAACAGATAAAATTTAAAAACAAGAGGTCCATGGGCCACATCTCTCACCTGAGAATCTTTGACTATTCTGTTTTTTACCAGATTTCCCCCTTGTAATACATATTGTGATCCCACCCTACCCCAATGATCATAATTTAAACAATTTGAAATCTACACTACCCCAGGATGATTCCACATAAGTTTCAGTTTTTCTGGCCCAGTGGTTCTTGAGAATAAGATTTTTAAAGATTTTCAAAGATTTTTCCTATATATTTCTATATAAAACTTTGATTCCCCATTGTGACCCGCCCTACCCCCAGGGGTCATGATTTGAACAATTTAGAATCTACACTACCCCAGGGTGCTTCCACATAAGTTTCAGCTTTTCTGGTCCAGTGGTACTTGAGAAGAAGATTTTCAAAGATATTTCCTATATATTTCTATATAAAACTTTGATTCCCCATTGTGGCCCCACCCTACCCCCAGGGGTCATGATTTGAATAGTTTAGAATCTACACTACCCCAGGATGCTTCTCCATAAGTTTCAGCTTTTCTGGCCCAGTGGTTCTTGAGAAGAAGATTTTCAAAGATTTTTCCTATATATTACTATATAAAACTTTGATTTTCCCATTGTGGCCCCACCCTACCTCCGGGGGTCATGATTTGAACAATTTAGAATCTACACTACCCCAAAATGCTTCCACATAAGTTTCAGCTTTTCTGGTCCAGTGGTCCATGAGAAGAAGATTTTCAAAGATTTTTCCTATATAATTCTATGTAAAACTTTGATTCCCAATTGTGGCCCCGCCCTACCCCCGAGGGTCATGATTTGAACAATTTAGAATCTACACTACCCCAGGGTGCTTCCACATAAGTTTCAGCTTTTCTGGCCCAGTGGTTCTTGAGAAAAAGATTTTTAAAGATTTTTCCTATATATTTCAATGTAAAACATTGATTCCCCATTGTGGCCCCGCCCTACCCCCGGGGTCATGGTTTGAACAATTTAGAATCTACACTACCTCAGGATGCTTCCACATAAGTTTCAGCTCTTCTGGCCCAGTGGTTCTCGAGAAGAAGATTTTCAAAGATTTTTCCTATATATTTCTATGTAAAACATTGATTCCCCATTGTGGCCCCGCCCTACCCCCAGGGTCATGGTTTGAACAATTTAGAATCTACACTACCCCAGGATGCTTCCACATAAGGTTCAGCTTTTCTGGCCCAGTGGTTCTCGAGAAGAAGATTTTCTAAGATTTTTCCTATATATTTCTATGTAAAACTTTGATTCCCCATTGTGGCCCCGCCCAACCCCCAGGGGTCATGATTTGAACAATTTAGAATCTACACTACCCCAGGGTATGTTTCCACATAAGTTTCAGCTTTATTGGCCCAGTGGTTCTTGAGAAGAAGATTTTTTAATGACCCCATCCTATTTTTGTCTTTTCTTGATTATCTCCCCTTGTGAGGGGACTTGGCCTTCCATTTTAGCATAAAAGTCATCATAAATATATCCTTGTGATGGAAATATTTAAAAAATTCGCCTTTTTTGCACTACGATACAAATGTATGTGGTAAAATCAAATTATTTTTCAGGATGTTTTGGACACTTTGGTCCACACTGCACTAGGCCATGTAAAACCGGCTTCTGTGGATTTGGTTGTCGAGATCATTGTTTGTGTGATCAATGTGATCCATTCAACTGTTCCTGCCTAAACGCTACTGGTAAAAAATAACATTTCTTCTACACATTTTATCATTCAAAAATTTCTACATAAGAAGAAAAAACACTAGCTGTTGTCTCTAACTTCACATTTAGATATATTGACGACGTATTATCAATCAATAAAAATAACTTACATTCATGGTGACTCGATATAGCCCAGTGATCTTGAAATAAAAGTAACATAGATTCTGACACATCTGTTTCATAATTAGATATGATACCAAAAAAAAAAGACGTTTATGGTCACTTAAAAAGAAAGCTTTATGATTAAATGACTTCAACTTTTCAAATGGCAATTTCCCTTACTAATGTAGCTGTTTATCCTCATCACCTACACATGGGGTAATTGTTCCTCATTTGATTCAAAAGAGCATGCTCAATGAACAATTTCTAAAACGAGGAAAGTTATTGAAAAAAAAAATATCATACTCGTCAGTCGTGACAGTCAGATTGAAATATTTTTTGACGATTGATTTTTTAAGATGATTCATATGAGTGGTTAATATTTGATTCGACTACAATACAAAGCTAAAACACATACATTTTTATTTTATTATAAAATTAGGAAAAACATAAAAAAAAACCCCGAACAAATAAGTAAATAAAAGAAACAAAATAAAATTATTTATTTTTAAATATAAAAAATTGTAATAATTTTTTTTTTATGAAACATGTGTTGGTGATAACGAACAGTATTTCAGATCAAAAGTCCATTAAACAATACAAAATAGGAGCACAGTGAGCAAACTCGGACCTCCAAAACATCAGAGGTGGGATCAGGTGCCATGGAGGAGTGAACATCCCCTGCTGACTGGTCAAACCCGCCGTGTGCTCCTTGTCATGATCGGGAAATAACGAAAAAAATCCGTCGTCAATTCAGTGTATAAATAATGGACTAACAATTGAAATGAAAAACGTCAGTCAGCATTTGATTCAATGATAAATTGTATTTGCTGACAAAGTCATTGTATCGACTATAGAACTTACGAAATGATGACTTTAAACGAGAAATTCTTGTTTCATCAATTTATTTGTCAATGATTTACCTGGTTGTAGAAATTGTTCATTTGTTATTTTATTATTGTCATTAATGCAAAGGCCTGAATACAAACTAGAATACATGGTTAGAGATAAATCTTTAAATAAAAGACATCTGCATTACTTGTATATCAAATTCATTTGAATGGTTGAAATATAAAACAATAAGTATTGTATTCACTATCTTGGGTATATTTTTTTCTATAGAATAATTAGTATATAAAGAAAGACTTTGATTTCAGCAATAATATTTCATTGTAATCATTTTGTTCCTTTATAGAAACATCTATGGAAAATCATTTTACCGAATCTATGATTGTCACAACAGTTGTTGTAATCGGATTTTGTCTCATTACTACAACTATGTTGGCGGGTTACCTTTTACGGTATTTCTATTCTTTTTTTATGAATTTTCATAATTCTATACAATATACATTTATTGACTTAGTTCAAGGGCAACATGCATTTTGTCGGACACAGGAACTAAACTGTCTAAAAAACAGTTTGGTTCGAGGGTCTGACAAACGCATTTTGCCCGAGAACATATGGTCCATAAATGTTTTGTTATACCTTTAATTTTTATTTTTTGACATACATGTATTTTGTACTGTCTTCCGTGATGTAACCTCAGGTCCGTCACTTCAAACACCATCGAATGTAAATGAGATGAAGCTCTGCCCATTCTGTGACGTAAGTGGTCCAACATCTCATCGATCGGTCCAACATCTCACTCAGCGGTCCAACATAGATTTTTTTTTATGTCGGCTCAGCAAAACATTAGAAATGTTAGACTTTTTTCGTATAGATTTGTGTAGGAACAAATTTTGAAAGGTATAACAATATTTGTTTTTTATGCAATCATCTTGCATCTCATAATTTGCATATATTGACTATTTTGCAGATGTTTAAAAAGAAGGGGCAAAAAGAAAGGTATGTTATATCATTTTGAACCACTAACTGAAATAAAAAATGTAACTAGAGTATCGTCCTACCTTAACAAAGAGCAAGGTTGTTGGTTGGATTTGGTTTCTCCGGTCCCAAAACAGAACATAATTTTTTTCAATAGCCGTAATTTAATAATGGATAAGTAAGATACAAAGGGAATCTAATTATTTGAGGAAGAAATCGTCAATGTCTTTAGTAAATTCACATTTGTTGTTTTTAATGATTAATTAAACGTAATTAAACAGATACGTATGAACTACAGAAATTTGCGCTGCATTTCATCTCCGGAAATATGCATAGCATTTCCGACATTTTTTATTTTATTTCCGACATTTTTGGTTTTCATTTCAGACATAATTTTCTTTTCAATTCCGGAATTTACCTGTGCGGCAATCCAACGTTTTCTAAGTAAACGAAAATGGAATTTTAAAAGTATTTATACCAAAATATCAATAAAGAAAAAAAAGTCTACACATATATGCATACATGTAGCACTAAGTCTAGGTAAAAGTGTTCAATGAGCATAAAACTTTTTCACCACATTTGATGTGGACTAAATTCAATTTCAGCGACAGCACCATACTTATGTCCAAGTCACTGATAGATTTACAAAATTGGATTTCAATGATTTATTTACGATTTAATCCTTTAAATTTTTCATAAGTAAATTTATCAAATCTGTTAATATAGGTACTACATACCGGGTATGTATTTGAAAAATGTCGGAAATGAAAACAAAAAAATGTCGGAAATGAAAACTAAAAAATGTCGGAAATGAAAAGTTGATAATCACCAAAAATTCCGGAAATGAAATGCAGCCGAAATTTGATAAATGAAATGGATCTTATTTATCACCTATTCAGATAAAGACCATCATCAGGAATCAAATGCATTGGAACCTGAAATTTCATTGCGTGATTTTGAAGGAGCCACAGACAACCAAAGCCAAACAAATAAACAGAGGACAGATCTGGGTATAAACGCACAGAAAAACACTTCCGGCCAGAGGCTTACGTCGATGATGTATACAACTGATGACCCTTTGTTTGAATACGAATTGAGTAAAAACATCGAATATTAAGTGTAAATCTTATTATTCCTTTGAATTACCGAATAAAGCATTGTGATCGGTTAAATTCAAATATATATTTTGGTTTCAATTAACACGTGGATAATTTGTGATGTTTATAAGATATTAAGAAATTAAGACGGCAGATATGTAGATATGTTTATTGGTGCTATATGACCGTTAAAACATTGAATAATTAGGCAGATAATAATAAAATATACAAATATTCTCGGTATTTTCATGTTTAATTGCAGATCTTTTTTAGCATACCCTTTTTATTTTCACAAGAAGCAGGAGCAATTTAAAATCTTACACATGACAAGAAAAACACTTTCTATGACCTTTGAATTCAATTCGCCATTTTGATATACATACATGTACGATGTACAATCAACTAACAAAAGTAATTTCCATTCACATATCGACTCGATAAACCCCAGTGAAATTGAAAGAAAAGATACCACAGAGTTTGATTACGTCTGCTTCGTATCTTGATATTTAACTAGAAAATGACATAAAAGTCAATCTAACAACAATAGGGTTATTTTGTGCGTCGACTATCCGTCATTTTGGTCAGAAAGTAGTCAGTCACATAGTGGAGTTTTGCGAGAAGCACTGGCCCTTACAGTTGACGGTTTACTTTGACATTTAAACCTGTGTCATGTACAGAGGTACAGGTTTGATAATTGATAGGAAAACCTTTCTAGTGGTAATAGGTATGGTGTTTAGGGCACTAGTATGTGATGGGCCGTATCTGATGGCAGGGTGGTTGTCGGGTTCTTCATGGGCAAGTTATATATCATTAGCTTATCATATATATAATGATAAGCTAAATAATTTTCTTGCAAAAGAGTTTCCGTGTACAGTCCAAGTGCAAAAATAAGCCGTCGACGGTAAAAGTTGACACTCCTTGCAAAAGTTCATTGGTCCTATGATAATAAGGTTTTCAAACGGATATGGCCAACGGTCTCTTTATAACACACTATAATCATTCGAATTAATTCAGTACAAGGGACAGGGTTGTTGGTTGGAATTTGCTTTCTCCGAACTATACGCCCTGTCAAAATACAACATTGGAAAACATGGACCTCCAAAACATCAGAGGTGGGATCAGGTCCACTGCCAACAGGTCACATTCGCCGTATGCTCCTTGTCATGATCGGAAAATAACGGAAAAATCCGTTGTCAATTTAGTGTGTAAATAATGGACAAACAATTAGTATGAAAAATTGTCAGTCAGCATTTGACTCAATAATAAAATGTATTTGCTGACAGGGTCATTGTATCGATCACAGAGCTTATTAAATGATGACTTTAAAGGAGACTGTTGATATTCTTTTTTCATCAACTTGTTTGTCTATAATTAATCTAATATGGAGGAAAAAATCTTTTTACGAATCGTTTTCAGCCTCAGTTTTAATTTATCTAAAATTGATCGTTATGTTATTTTGTAAAACACTGTACACGACAAGTTAATTACCACATCTTTTAAACTGACTTAAGAATGGTGTTTTTTTTTTATAGAAACATAAAAATAAACACTCAATACAACATTCTTTTGATGATTAGAGAATGGTTACATAGTGCGCGTATATAAAAATAAATGTATTTAGAGTAATACAGATACGTCTACTTATGTAGGAATTCAAAATAAATAGTCACTTTACACAGTTATATTCTCATAAAAATATATCACAGAGGTTGTTAAAAAAAGATTCTGGGAAATATGGGGAAGTGATAACCAGTTTAAAAATTTCCGCATTTGAAAATGGACGAGCGAACTATTCAATGTTCTTATCCAGAATGGTGTTCTAGATGTGGAGTTTTGAATGTTACTGATATTGAAGGATTAAAAATAAATTCCTCTAAGTGTCTGAAGTTTTACGAATTAGAATACCCCCTCGAAATCAATCACCCTCTAGGGACTCTGAAAGAGGGGAAAAGATGCTGCGATGGAACATTGACGATTTACTATACCTCGAATTCATCAGGTATAGACAAATGATTTTTTTTCTCTTCATGAAAATTATGAAACAGAAAATTTAAATAATTATTGTTTATTATCAATATCATTATTTTATGTTTTATGGATCATTCGCGAAATTAATAATTAAAGAATATCTAAGAATTTCTTATCTGTGCTTTCAGATTCATATGTAAATAAAATAAGAGTGAAACCGAAACTAATTTTCTTTTCATGAAAAAATGCATGTTTTCTTCTTCTTCAGAGACGCTACATGCCGGAGGGTTACACATACCCCTGAATACTACCGAACAATTCATAACCAACGCAACAGAGCAAACCTCGACTGAGCTGGCTAAGCGAGAAATTCCCCCCTCCGTTATAAACGTTTACCATCCCTATTTCCCCCTGATCCTCTCTGCCGCAGTAGGGGGCTTACTTGCGTTGCTGGTCTTTGTCATTTTTCTATCAGCGAGAATGAGATCACAAAAACTTAAACCAGGGTATGTTTTTTTATTCATGAAATAAATCTGAAATAAGAATATATCATTTAAAGCAAATTTTAAAAAAATCGCTGTTTATGTTTGTTTATATATTTTTTTACTTATTATAAAAGAAAAGCCAAATGTAATTTGTACAACTTCTTTTATTTCACAGATTCAGCGTGTCAAAAAGTGTCCAACTTGATGTAATTCTCAACGATTACAATCCACTTGCAACACATCACGAAGATACAGAGCGAAAAACCATTCAGTCCTGGAGGAAGTCTCCTATTACCTTGAGAGGATTCAATGATCAGATCCAAAGGGCACCTATCACAAATACTTTGAATCAGGAAAATACACTACATCGTCAAAATAGATCAACACCTCCGGTACAGGAATGTAACATCAATATTCTATCATCTGACCAACCAGTCACAGAAGAGGAATCAATTTACGTGAATGAATTGGAAGGTATTTACGTGAATACCGATGAAAAAGTGTCCTTGAATGATGATGATGATGATGATGATGATGTTACCGGACTATCAGGCAAGGATGGAGTCCTTAATGGAATCGATATTCAAGTTCACATTTTCCGCTTGTAATGGACTTCACAAAACAGCAATCAACAGTGCTCAAGTACAAACTGTATCAAACCTCATTTCACACCTCAGATGAAAACATTTTTTTTTATTTTATCTCAGTACATGCACTCATAAATGTAAAATTTGACTGAATAAAATATTATTTGTAAAATAAGTTTTTTTTTGTGATTCTTTGAAACACCGCCATATTTAGCTCATCAGCTGACATGTAAGCTTTACTGATCACCAATCCATGATGTGTGCCTGTCTTTCTGGTTGCATCTCCCCAAGTCCTCTGGAACTTTTGAGGTAGAAAAAAGGAAATTTATAAACTTCATGACATAGTGCTGATTCTAATTTATTCAACACATAAGGCATAGGCCCTTTTGGTAGGTTGAACAGTGAATCAAAGATTTACTGAGAATGTATAGAAAACAGGAGACACACGGGCCACATCGTTGCTCCTTGGGTAGGGAGGAAATCGAAGCTATTTATGGATATACACGTTTGTAAGAAAAACCTTTTTAGCTCACCTAAGCTGAAGGTTCGAGTGAGCTTTTCTGATCACCTTTTGTCCGTCTGTCTGTCTAGCTGTCCGTCTGTCTAAACTTTTCACATTTTCGACTTCTTCTTAAGCACAAAGCATCCTTGGATGAAGGGGATTCAAGTTTGTTCAAATAAAGGGCCACACCCTCATTCAAGGGAGATAATTGGGAATTAATGAGAATTTGGTGGCATGTTATAAAAATCTCTAAGATTAAATTTCATTCAGTGGTATATGAAGAGTTGCGGATAACAGATGGGTACCCCATAGCGGAACAGACTTCACAGTATATATTTCCCAAATATGTGAAGAGGGCATAACATTCTGTTCAGGATTTTCTTTTTAATTTGATTTGTTTTTGAATTCAGTGTTATTATACCCCCGCTTGAAAAGTTGGAGGGTATATAGTGATATCGGGATGTCCGTTCGTCCATCTATCCATTCGCCCGTCTGTCTGTTATGCCTTGGGGTACCCATCTCTTATCTACAACTCCTTACATACCTGCACAGAATAAAATTTAATGATACTTTCACAGATTATTTCATTAATGTCATTGTGCGTCTGCATTTTTTGCTGTTTGGTCCGACACTTATCTCGGGTCTCCTAGAGGCGGGGGCATCATTTGGTGAGCTCATTGATCACAGTACTTCTTGTTTGAAATTGCCTCATTTAAAAATGCACGTAAAATATGCTCTTGTTTATCGAGGTCTATGATAAAAACAAATACCAGGTTACGTAAACTCCATGTACAGATGATGATTGTAGCTTTTAGTCGAATTGTTGCGCAATACTCCTGACATTTCTCCACTTCTGTATACAAATAACGAATTCTACGCTTGGTAAAACATTTACAGGAACCCATCTTTGTAACTTTATAAGGATTTTTAGAAGTTTTGGAATCCATTATAGATGTGGTAATGCAAATTCATTTGGATTGTAGGAAATATTCAAAATACATATACTGAAACGCAAAAGAAACACAACAATTAAGCAGTATTCTACACATTTTTGTATTTTTTTTAACTAGTGATTACCAAAAAGAAAAAGAGTGTTTCAGTTCGTTTATTATTTTACCCTAAAGTTGTAGCAGTTTAAAAGAAAAAAATAGTAACAGAAAATGAAATTAATTTGTCATGTTCAGTACAATATTTTGGAAACTGCAGATTGACTTCCAATTTCGCAAAAAACTAGAGGTACTGTGAGCAATGAGCTCATTAAATGATACCCCCGCCTCCCATATGATAATAATGGCAAGTTCGTGTTTTGCTGTGGCCGGGAAATCCAAAACATACATGTGTCTGATCAAAAGGAAAAATAGGAGGTACACAATGGAAATATGTAATAACGGACGGACATACCGATTGCAGTATACCCTCCCACTTTTCAAGCGGGGGGTATAATGAAGTGTATAAATTAGTCACAGAGAAAAGTAAGTCAATTAGATTTTTTTGTGCTTTAAAAAAGGTATACCCATTATTCGGAAAAATCGCCTCCTTGAAACAGAATAAATTTGATATTCGCTTCCGATTTTTGTTTTAAAGAGGCACATCTGAGAGAGGGGAAGAATGTCAAAACGTTAATGTTTTAAAATGCATGTATTGAAAAATTAAATTGTTTTCGTTAATATTGTAATCAAAAATTCAGAAGACATACATTAATTGTAACGCTAATATATCTTGTGGTGATGTCTTAGAAAATATAAGCATCATTTTAAATTAAATTTTTTTTTTCTTATTTCGTTTTTGTTTTGGTTCTGTTAATTAGTGGCTCATATTTGGCTTGAAATATAGGTAAATTAAAATGACTCGATGGACATCCTTTGATATTGTTTCAACAGTCTGATTATGGGACACCTTCTTTTACATACCGCACGCTGTCTTTAGAGCATCTTTCAAAATGCCTCTCAAGCCACGTTCCGGAGTCCACTCATAGATCTCTCCTACCCGACCAGAATGGGCGCGGATCAGACATTTTGGAATGGCCACGGTTGTGCTGTGCGAAGTGCACTGGCAACTGTGCTCTTTATTCTTCTTGCTTTCTTGTGCAGACGATCGAGGTCGACAGTCGGTTTTTAGGTTAAGCAAAACTACGCAAGAAAAAAAAACGTAAAATGTGAAAAATCATACCCACCCTATAAAAAAAGTCATCTACGTAGCTGTATCTATATTTCGACATGTCTAAGTGCGTCGATTTAGGGAATAATCGTCAGTCTTTATAGTTAAGTTAAAATCAATTTAAAAACACTTTAAAAAGTAAAACATGACTGTTAAAACACACACACCCTTCTCCGACGTGCAATTACAGTGCGCAAGACTGCCATGCACAACAATGCAGCTTGACTTCTACGATGCAATAGGTTCATCAAACTCGAGATCTGGGCAAAAGAAATATTCTTTGTCATTTTCTAATTATGTCCCTTTTCCAGATTTCTAGATCTCTTACCACGCGCAGTTAAGTAAAAATTGGACTTCCGGTCCACGGACTATCACTCCAGCTAATGATACGTACGAGGGTTGATCCGTAATGTCACAACTTTGATAAAATTGCTATAGCTTTTTAAAACAACAAAATTATACATGATGAAATTTTTCTTTATTTCAAATCAAGCCTGAAAAAATCAAAGGAATATGATGTATACTTTCCAAAATATCGCATTTTAAACAATGTGGGTTTATGGTAGTCGCCGCACCTAAATATAACGTCATATGACGGATATGCGCCGTCACACTTTTAAGCGTTTCCCTTTCATTTCATTAACAAATTTTTGTGATTCGCAAGCACTTTCACCAATTTCACTTTCTTTGAGAATTCTTGGTACCATTATACACTCATTCTTTTCATAATTAAGCCCCCTCTCATTTTTTTTAACAGTAACTTAAGGAAACCTTAGAAATTCTCCTGTCACTCTATCCGTCTGTGTATTTTGACAACGTCAGACACCGTTAAACGTTTCTGTCCGATCTCCTATCTTTTTGTCCTCTGCTGATCATTCAGTGACCCATCATCCGCCCAAACTTGCTGATACCATTTATAAAGAAGTCTCTTATTTACATTATTTATTCTGTGAGTCTAATTAATTAAAGAAACTGTCGCTAACTGGTGATGATTCCCGTATTTTGAAGCGAAATTGCATTACAACTCGTCGAGCCGTTTTTCCCCACTTCGACAATCCCTTTGTTCGCTTCAGAGAGTAAAACAACAGTGTTTATGATCACAAATACCAATGTCTTCATTTAATTTTCAATTAAAGACTAGAAAATGACTTGAATTATGTCTTTATAAAAAAATGAGAGATTTGGTGCTTTTTTAGAATTGTTTAAATGTGTTTGTATTTTTCATTCTAAGGAAAAATACACTTTAAAATGTGACGTTCAGTTGTGATGCGGCGACACCCCCTATGCCATATGTTTTAAACATCTATAAAATAAATTTGGATAAACATTATTAAATGAAAAATGCAATATCTATTAGATTTATATTTGTGCATCTTTTGGTATATTGTATTTGATAATATGACACCAAATGTAAAAGATATGGACATTGTGACATTACTTTTGGATCAACCCTCGTATTTAGTGCGTTAAGGCATGTTGTGATGCATTTTTGCATCTGCAACTATTGATCACCTTTATTTTCAGATTCAATGGAAATGCGCATTCGGGTGTGGAAATGCGTACTAAAGTCATTTTTAGGAAGTCTTGGAATCTGTTCAGGAAACGAAAGGAGAATTTATTTTGCGGAACATTGCTGCAATACTTATGATGATGAACAGATTCAAACTTTTAAAACCCAATATTTTGTCAAATGCTCTGATAAACATGCATTTTTTTATTTCTGTTTAGCGGGCTCAAACTTAACTTCCAATGATTGCGTGAAAACGATTTATGGAACGCCTCAGCTGCCCATATATGTAGAAAACATTTATTATATACATGTATGCTGATACTTTAACTTCTATACTTTCACCATGTATTCCCGCTTTAAAGATCGGAATAACTTTGAATATCAATGGATTCGTGAATTGCAGTGACCCCTCTTTCAAAATACAGCCTCGTTCTTTATTTTTACTGACTTTTAATTCCTGTTTCACAAAGTTGCGATTTAGACCTAGAAGGACTGCTTTATTAATCTCATGGGTCTTCTTTCTATACTTTATTTTTGCGCAATATACCGGGAGCCATGTTTTGTACAGTAAGTACAATCATTCTTAATAAACTTGTATAAAACTTTTAAACTAATGCAAAAGGAAAGACTTGAATGTATGTCGTGCATTAGTCCTAATAAATTCATCAATATGTGGGACTCGCAAAAATCATCTTAAAAGTTAAAAATAGAAATGCTCGATCTCTCGTCAAAGACACGTGACAGCAGAGGTGACAAAGGCCCCATTTAGAAACAAAAAAAAAACTTATTCATGCAAAAAACTTTACTTACAAGAATATTCTTAAATTCTTAAATAACAATCTGAACATACCGGTATTAACTTAGATTTTTTTATGATAGATAAAAAACCCCGATGAAGTGAATTAAACAAAATGTCAAACTTAGATTGAACAAACAAATAATGATTAAATAAATTACAAAAGAATTAAAAATTCAAAGATGACAGTTGTCCTATTGGCGAGACCTCCTTTGGAATTCTTCTTCCGGTCCTCCTGAAAAGAAAAAAATACAAACCATGCTCATATAAGAAGTATTTGATTGAAAAGATGATAAAGAGGAATTGATAAAATTCAATTTTTAGGTCATTTGAACATCAGGTGTTCACTGATACGTGGTCACGTGATCTTACAATGACATTTATAATTATAATGAATACCAAGTCTCAAATCATATCGACAGAGATCGTAGAATCAACAAACCTTAATGAAAGATGCATAATTGACATTATAAGCAAATTGAAAGTGGGGGGGGGGGGGTAAGTGCAAGAATTTTTTTTAGACCTTCAAAGTACCTGACAAGGGGGGGGGGAGGGGGTCGGTTGTGGTTGTTGGACTTCTTTCAGTACCAATTTTTTTCCCAAACACTTCCAAACATTTTTGTAACGTGTCTGTGGAAAGTGGGGGGGGGCTTAACCTACACCGCAATGTTTAAAGCCTATACTAAGTCTATGTTTGGAAAAAAAAGTGGGGGGGAGGGCTAAGCCCCCTTCCCCCCGGTTCCGACGCCTATGCCAATCAACATACTAATTATACTGAAATTATTCAATCAAATGAGCAAAACAGATAGTATACTGGTATAATCATTTTGAAAAATTTAAACCAGAGCTGAATACAAACTAGATTTTGTTATCTTGTTCAAGTCACCTTACTTCTTACACCCTGTACAATGTTTATTAAGTTGGGAATGACCTAAATGTAATCTCCTAAATATATAAAATATCTCCTATATAAATAAAACTTCACTACAAAATCATTTGTTCAATTCAAACAATATATATTAAGTGCATAAGCTTACATAAATATAATCTTTAAACAAGAGACCCATGGGCCACATCGCTCACCTGAGCATATTGGCTAGAAAAAGGCACAAATCAGTTAAGTGGGGCTTGCACTTTAAACTATTTGAGAATACTTCCATATCAATAGCAATGGCTTTACTGTTCTTGAACAGATTTTCCCCTAAATATTCCTTTGTAAAGATTTCATCCACAATACCCCTCCCTACCCCTGGAATGATTTAAACAAATGTGAATCTACACAATCTAATGATGCCCCCCTCCTTCCCCCAGGTCATGATTTAAACAATCTTGATTCTAAACTACCTGAGAAAACTTCCATTTAAATATGACTAATCATGGCTTTGTTGTTCTCCAAAAGAAGATTTTCCAAGATTTTCCTATATATTCTTATGTAAAACTTTGATTTTTTGTTGTGGCCCCACCCTATTCCCGGGAGTCATGATTTGAACAAACTTGATTCTACACTACCTGAGAACAGGGTATTATTTAATCTCAGACCACTGATTTGGCTCAGACTTTCAAAAATTGGCAAATTTCAGTGTAGAAGATTTAACTAGAAGTTAGAAAAACAAATATCAATGATTTTTTTGTGTAGAACTATGTAGTAAGAATGTTACAACTTGAAATTAATGTTCACCCTTTTTCTTTGTAGAAACTGATTTTCCTAGGTATGAACAATTATGTGCATGTTTTAATTTAATATTGTTGTTTTTTATTTGTAATAATGTTTTCCTAAAATATTATGTTCTTATTTGGTGCTGTTTTTATGTTTTTGGAAATGGGATTAGGACTTTGAAGTTTTGTGTTCTGTGTTCTAAGAGGGTTAGTTGTGCGGCGCACAGACTAACCCATTTGCGCATGCGTCGAATTGCTCCCTATTCTAGGCCCTTCATTTCTGCATATTAACCGTTTTTTCAAGCCAGAGAGTATAATATAGTCCCATTAATGATAAAGAAATCCCCGGCACAATATAACTAAACAAGAGACCCATGGGCCTTATAGGTCACCTGAGCATCATGCAACAACTTTCCAACGATTGAATTTGGTTCAGGTTTTAAACTAGACTTCATGGCATTCACAATTTTGAAAGAGGCACCATTTCTAATCATAACTACACACTTGCATGTTTAGTTTGGTTACTTTTAAAATACCCATAGACAGAGTAGCAGAACAAAAAAATGCATTTCAACTAATCAGTAATATTTAGCAATAATCAGTAGTGCCACTACCACACATGAACCCCTGACCCTTGTTCCACACTTTTAACAATTTTGGAAAAGAGTATCCTTGCTGATCAAAAATGTTTGATTAATACCAAGGAGCAGATTTCAAACAATTAATTCATTTTTAGTATATAAGTAGAGCCCCCTCTATGGTACCCCTAACCCGGGGGCCTTGAAATTTAAAATTCAGGAAGAATGGTCCTTGCTCATCATAACTATATATATTAGGTAGTTTACCTGCTAAATACCCAGGAGCAATGGAGAAATTTTCAAAGACTTAATGTATTTTTGACTATATAATCAATAGAGCCCCACCCTAAGACTGGGGGCCATAAAACTTAGACGAGCTCACTTTTGATCTCAGTCTCACTTTTACCAAAGGAATACATAGTGGAAAAGTGAGACTGAGATCAAAATTGAGCTTGTCTAGGTTTTATGGCCCCCAGGCCAGAACCCCTGATCCTGGGGCCATAAAATTCATAATTTTGGAAGAGGCATTCTTCTCCATCATAACTATATACTTAATTAGTTTTTTTAATACCCAGGAACAGAGCCATTCAGTAGATTTTCAAAGAATTAATGTATTTTCACTATAGAATCAATAATGCCCCACCCTCAGACCAGAACCCCTGACCCAGGGGCCATAAAATTAACAATTTTGGAAGAGGCATTCTTCCCCATCATAACTATGTACTTACTTAGTTTATTTAATACTCAGGAGCAGAGAAGAATATTTTTAAAGAAATAATGTATTTTCACTATATACTCAATAGAGCCCCACCCTAGCACTAGATCCCCTCACCCTCGGGCCATAAATTTCACAATTTTTTTTAGAGGACTCAATGGACATTACATTCATGCTAACAGTTTGACTGCTTGATGTCCAGGAGTAAAGAAGAAGATTTTTAAAGACTGCATTAATTTTAGAGGTTTTGACCCCACCCCTCAAGCCCCAGGGGAGCAGGGACCTTGAAATTCAAAATTTTTGTTCCCCTTCACCTATAGATGCTGTATGCCAAATTTGGTTGAAATTGGTTGAGTGGTTGCAGAAAAGAAGCTATAAATGTTCAAAAGTTTACGACCGATTGACAATGAACGACGTACGACGACGGACGGAAACAGATAGCAATAGGTCACCTGAGTGACTCAAATGACCAAAAAATCCTTCTATGTCTATGGAGTAGAATTTAATAAAGTCTTCACAAATTATGATGATAACAATATAGCAATATTGCTTACATGTAGTATTAGTAATGCATTTATGTACTAATACATGTTCCTATTGCTCAACTAGCTGTTTTGTTATCTTAAATATCCGCTCTTCAGCCAGGAACGATACATGTAATTATTAAAATATTGTTTAATAATTTTTTTCCAATATTTTTAAAACGAACTCTAAATTGGAATCTTTTTGTGTAACAATTTCCTTATCAAGCATCTAAGAAATCGGCGCTCACATTTACATTCTCTAATTCTCTCTGTTCATATTTGCCAATTTCAAAAATCTTTTATTGAATGTTTTACCTTTTCTTAAACTACGTGCCCGATAGACAAACTCATTATATTTTACCTTGTCGGTTGACCATTTCTTCCATTTAAAGACGGCTTTACCAGAATCATTTCTCGTGATTTTAAACACTTGGGGGCAGGAGTGGTTTCTTGATCGAGTTAATGAAAGGGGTGCTCCATTCTGCGATGTTGAAAATTGATGACGTCCTCACACTGGTAGGGGCCGGGGTGTAACACTTCTTGAAGGCAGCCATCAACTTCGGGAGGGTCAAGGTGGCGTACTTCGATAACCAGTGACTGAATCTGAAATTCCAAAAGTGGATATTATCTTTAACCATTAATTTAAATCATTTCAACACGTATTATAATCATCGGTGAATTTTTGTACAACTGTTACCAGCTGTGTTCAAAGGATAAAAAATTTCCGAAGAATATAACGTTCGAGAAGGAAAGAAATATAGTACCTTGAGAAAACCTGGTCAACATCTTCATGAGTGTGGCCCACCATTAAAAACGAAATTTTGACCTTCCTAAAAATGCCACACTCTACAAGGTAGCACATAAATGCCAACAGGTATCTGGAAAATATAAATTTTCATTATTGACAATGATAACACTATTCAAAGTTTGCTACCCACGGGTAAACATGCAAAGACATTTAAGCTCTCACTATGTCTTACAGGAGCACAAGTACACTGAATGTATTAGTTTTATTTTCCCCATGTGAAAATTTATGGCCATGCACTCATTTATCCGGGTATTAATTGTTTGAGGGCCACTTGAAAAAAAAATGTGTTTCTACTGTTTTTAATACTGTTATTGAAATTTTTTCTCGGAGTTTTTAGAATTCACATGGAACAAGACTAGGGTGTGTACTTCACATACCTGTTTTTGTTTTCCCGTGCACAATTGTCCATCTGGAGGTACAACACGTCAGGGAGGGAGTCTTTTAGCATTAAGGAAGACTTGCAACAGTATATATATGGTTAAATTTGTGGAATGGCTGAATTCAAACAAATCAAAAAACCCGTGAATACCAATACCATGGACGATGACCCCGACCTGTGTGAAAGAAAAAGATTCATTTAATTTTTGTTTTAATTCAGTCGCAATTTAGAGATTTATTTCTATGACAAATAAGAATATCAATTAACACAGACTTACCAGACGTACACAAAGTTTCCACATAGCGCTCGTCAGCTTGCTAGCATGAACAAACTTTGGTAACTTTGTTTTGGCTTGGTCCATCCCATCAATGATAATGGAAAGGATGTGCTTTGGCCTTACTGATGTGTTTGTAGTTAATTTCTGTCTTTCCTGGCTGTATACAAACAAGTATGGATATGAAAGAGATGAACTTTTATTTTTAATGCAGATTCATTTTCTTGATTCTTTTTGGTACTGATTGGTGAAAAATTCATTTTCATCTTCATTTACTTTTGTTTCTTTAAATGAACATCTCTTCTTGTCTTTAAAAGCTTCCTTTCTTCATTATTTCTTGTCTGTCCTAGTTTTATTTTGATATACATGCAAGTGTCGCAATTGGAAAATCTTTATTTCTATAAAAGATGAATAAAAAAATATTTTAAAATAATACTAGTAAACACACTTACTCACCCATCCTCACCCACCAAACCCCACACACTGGTATCCATTTTGAGACACCCTCGTCCATTGGAGGAGGGGGGGGGGTCAGGGGTTCAAACCGCCCTTCATTTTTGTACACAGAGAGAGAGAAAGAAAGAGAGATTTCTGTAATAAAGATTTTTAAGTCTAATAATTTGAATAAATGAAAAATCTTGCCAGATCAGTAGATTTTCATGTATTTGCTTTCCTACGTGTACCTTCTCAACCCCGGCTAAGGGCTCCGACCACTCACAAGTAACATGCAAAAAAAAATTCTGGCGAACTTTAGCTATACCATTTTTGTACCATCGTCAAAACACTCAAAAGTAATAACTTTTAGATGTATGCATAAAATATTTTTAATCAATGAAGAGAAAGGTTTAAAAGGTCCCCGTATTATGCAGATGGAGGGTTCATTTTATTCTGAGAATAATCTTTTGCTGTAGTTTTAATTAATATTTTGATTTGGAAGCTCCCTCCACAGTTTTTGTTGCAGGAAAATACGCAGATTCAAACATTAATTGAATTATATAATGCACCGCGCAAACAGAAAATTACAGGAAGCCCCCCCTAACCCCCAAAAACGATTTTTGAGTGTGGTGCAAAGGTTTCTTTTTTTAATTAATTTTTTTTTTTGCTTTTTGGTTGTCAGCTGATTTTGGAGACCCCAATTCTTATTATAGATGTAGCTATGGACTTGAAGTTGCTATGATATGATTTTATGCATGAGTGCTGTGGCACATTATATCTCTATAGATTTATACATTTGCAAATGTTTTCCTTCATATAACACTAATGAAAGCAATGCGTATCTTTAACTGTAACAAGAGGCCCATGGGCCTTATAGGTCACCTGAGCATTATTCAACAACTTTCCAGTGATTGAATTTGATCCATGTTTTAAGCCAGATGCTATAGCATTTACAATTTGGCCATCATAACTATACACTTAGCAGTTCCTTAGTTTGGTTTCTTTATACCCATAGGCATGGTGGGGGAACAAAAAATGCATTTCAACTAATCAGTAATATTCAGCAATAATCAGTAGTGTCGCTACCACACATGAACCCTTGACTCTTAAGCCTAGATCCTCACATTGCACTATTTTTGGAAAGGCATCCTTACTTTTCAAAAATATTTGATTAATACCAAGGAACACATTTCAAACAATTCATTCATTTTCAGTATATAAGTACAGCCAACCCCCCCCCCCCCTCTATGGTACAACTGACCCTGGGGCCTTGAAATTTACAATTCTTGAAGATTAGGGATTACTCATAACTATATAGGTAGTTCATCTGCTTAAAACCTAGGACCAAAGAAGAAAATATTCAAAGATTTAATGTTTTTTCACTTCACATGTATAATCAATACAGCCCCGCCCTAACACCAGAATCCTTGATCCTGGGGTCATAAAATTCACAATTTTGGTAGAGGCACTCTTGTTCATCATAACTATGTACTTAGTTAGTTTATATAAAACCTAGGAGCAGAGAAGAAGATTTTCAAAGAATTCATGTATTTTCACTATATAATCAATAGAGCCCGCCCTAAAACCAGAACCCCTAACCCTGGGGCCATAAAATTCACAATTTTGGTAGAAGCACTCTTGCTCATCATAACTATGTACTTAGTTAGTTTATTTAATACCCAGGAGTAAAGAAGAAGATTTTCAAAGAATTCATGTATTTTCACTATATAATCAATAGAGACCCGCCCTGACACCAGAACCCCTGACCCTGGGGCCATAAAATTCACAATTTTGGTAGAGGCACTCTTGCTCATCATTATTATGTACTTAGCTAGTTTATTTAATACCCAGGAGCAGAGAAGAAGATTTTAAAAGAATTCATGTATTTTCTCTGTATAATCAATAGAGCCCCGCCCTAACACCAGAACCCCTGACCCTGGGGCCATAAAATTCACAAATTTGTTAGAGGCACTCTTGCTCATCATAACTATGTACTTAGTTAATTTATCTAATATTCATGAGCAGAGAAGAAGATTTTCAAAGAAATAATGCATTTTCACTATATACTTATTTAGCCCCGCCCTAGCACAAGAACCCCTGACCCCAGGGCCATGAATTTCACAATTTTGGTAAAGGACTCAATGCTGATTACAATCATGCAAACAGTTTGACTGCTTGATGTCCAGGAGTAAAGAAGAAGATTTTTAAAGATTGCATTAATTTTAGTGGTTTTGGCCCCACCCCCCAGGCCCCAGGGGGGCAGGGATCATGAAATTCACAATTTTTGTTCCCCTTCACCCATAGATGCTTTGTGCTAAATTTGGTTGAAATTGGTTCAGTGGTTGCAGAGAAGAAGCTGAAAATGTTCAAAAGTTTACGACCGATTGACGACGAACGACGTACGACGAACGACGTACGACGGATGACGACGGACAAAAACAGATAGCAATAGGTCACCTGAGTGACTCAGGTGACCTAAAAATACAGGTACGGGGTCAAAAGGTCATAGATGTGCGCATGGATAAACGATCGACGTCATTTCTCAGTGACGTCATAAAGGATCTATGCACGTTCAGTGGATTACATACATGCCGTTGCTTTTGAAAAATAATGCATTTCACGCATTAAAAGTTACAATCAGGCAAATGTAAAGTATGATTAAGTCACAAATTAATGTAACCTGTATCATTTTAAAACATCTATCGGGCTATAAATATGGGTTCGTACGAGATTAAATTCATCATAAAGCCCTTCAGGCTTTATGGAATTTAATCTCATGACCAACCCATATTTATATCCCGATAGATGTTTTAAAATGATACCTTATTTCTTAAGTAAAACTTTGATCGTCCCTCGTGGCCCCACTCTACCCCCAGGGGTCAAGATTTTAACAAACTTGAATCTACACTGCCTAAGGATGCTTCCCCATGAGTTTTATTTTTCTGGGCACAGATTTTTAAATCATGCCACCAAATCTTCATTAATTCTCAATTATCTCCCCTTAAATTGGGGCGTGGCCTCTTCATTTGAACAAACTTGAATCCCCTTCCCCGATGAATGCTTTGTGGCAAGTTTGATTGAAATTGACCAAGCGGTTTTGGAGAAGAAGTCAAAGTTATGAAAAGTTTATGCAAGTTTTTACAAATCGCTAAATTTGCGTCCCGATCAAATTTCCACTTATACGGTATTTACTACAGCTAGACGGAAGACGGACAAATTGTGATCAGAAAAGCTCTTCTTCAAATATATTTTTTGTATCTATTGGTATTATATATAAAACAAGATGTGTTTCTGAAACACTATGCGCCCGGCGGCAACAAAGTTACAAAAACTGTTTTTAATAGCATTTAGGTCAGTCAAGGTCACATGGTCATTGATCTTAATGTTATATGAAAGAAATTTATTAGCGGAGTATGCATACCAAATATGAAGTCTATATCTCCTATGGTTCAAAAGTCATGGCGAAAGTTCGAAAATGCCTATTTTTAGCATTAAAGGTCACAGCAAGGTCACAAGGTCATTGACCTTGGTGTCTTTTGAAAGAACTTTATTAGTGGAGTAGTCCATCTGTCTGTTTATCCGCAAAAACTTTAACCTTTCCCATAACTTTTGATTTAGTGGAGCCAGGACTTTTATATTGATTATTCCTTGTGGCAAGACCTTTCTTTGGGTACCACCAAATTTGACCTTTTGACCTTGGAGTTTGACCCACTTTTACATGAACATTTTAATCTTTTAGTTTGGCCATATCATTTGAACAGTAGGTACCAGGACATTTGTTGTTCACATATATGTACATGTATTATTTGTTGCAAGACCTTTCATTGTATACCAACAACCTTGACCTTGTAGATTTTTGTACCTGTGAAATAACTTTAACTTTGGCCATAACTTTTGAATGGTAATCATTTCCAGCTGAACGGTTACCTAAAAGACAACCGATGGACAGAGAAAAACGCAGGAAACATGTACTGTACAACAGAGAGAACAAAAATTCCATCCCTATTAAAAACATGGTGTACTCTGAAATAGACATTGTTCTATATTGAATCTCAATTTTGATTCCTTTTACTTCATTTGTGCAAATCTATGAATTATATTCTTTTGTTTATTGCCCGGATTAGTAAACCAATTTACTATGAAAGTTATCTATTTCATTTTCTCTCGACATGTCAGAAAGGACTCTTGGCTGCTTTAATCTGATTGGTGCAATATCGCCCATAACTCCTCCTACATTCTGAAGGATACATGTATATCTGTTGTCATTCATTATTTTGTACACATTCACTTGCAGAATGGCTCGTCGTTTCAATCGAAACGCCAAATCTAAATCTAAGAAAAACAGAGCTATGAATTTTAAAGCTCGAAAAATTAGAGAACAAAAGAATAAAGTGCTAATAGCACGAGATCATGTGTTTAATCTCACACCTGACAAATTGTCAGATGATGAGTATTTACTTTTGGCGAAAGGTCTAAAATTTGTACCTTCTGTTCACCTGTCTCACACAAAGTCAAACAACAAGTGATGAAAGATTTTAAAGAATTTGCAAGAAAATTAAAGTGTAGATTCATGTTTCATGATCGAGATAGTGACAATGATATACATCCTTTCCGCATGAAAAGCGGTTTTGAACCGCAAATTATGAACAATAATGGCTTTGCTATTCTTGAGAGGAAGATTTTTAAAGAATTTTCCTATATATTTCTATGTAAAACTTTTGTCAGCCATTGTGACCCTGCCCTACCCCCTGGGGTCATGATTTGTACAAACTTGAATCTACACTACCTGAGGATGCTTCCAGATAAATATGACCAATTATGGCTTTGCTATTCTTGAGAAGAAGATCTTTAAAGAATTTTCCTATATATTTCTATGTAAAATTTTGGTGGGCCATTGTGGCCCCGCCCTACCCCCGGGGGTCATGATTTGTACAAACTTGAATCTACACTACCTGAGGATGTAATTTCCCCATAAGTTTCATCTTTCCTTGCACAGTGGTTCTTGAGAAGAAGATTTTTAAAACATGCCACCAAATTTTTATTAATTCCCAATTATCTCCCCTTGTATGAGGGAGTGGCCCTTCATTTGAACAGACTTGAATTCCCTTCACCCAAGGATGCTTTGTGGCAAGTTTGGTTGAAATTGGCCCAGCGGTTCTTGAGAAGAAGTCAAAAATGTGAAAAGTTTACAGACAGACGGACAGACAGAAGGACGCCGGACAAAATGTGATCAGAAAAGCTCACTTGAGCCTTCGGCTCAGCTGAGCTAAAAACTGTGTGAGATGAATACTAAGGGTGTACTTGACAACATTACCTATGACTTTCTACGGAAAGTTAAAAATACAAGGGTAGGGAGATTATATTTGCTCCCTAAAATACACAAGCTCAACATTGAGACTTTTAATGAAATTAAAAACAATGGTAGCTGCAATTCACCAATTATTCCACCAGGTCGACCTATAATCTCACAAATAGATTCACCTACAGAACGCATTAGCCAGTATGTATAGATTACTTTTTGACTCCCATCGTGCAAACACTAAGCACGTATATTAGGGACAGTTCAGACTTCATTCTAAAAGTTGAACAACTCAAACCACAGCAAAAATGCCTATTGGTCAGTTATGATGTAACTTCACTCTACACAAATATGCAATTCGAGGAGCTAATTTCGTCTGTTCAAATAGCCTATACCAACTTCATCAAAGCAGAATATACTATACCAGCTCCGCCTACAGCTGATCTTTGTTTTCTTTTACGACTTGTACTAGAAAACAATATATTCGAATTTAACTCTGCTATGTATAAACAAACATTTATAGGATGTGCGATTTGTTCTAAGTGTTCCCCATCTGTATGCGACATTTGCCTTCACCAAATCACAGATGAAAGGGAAGAATGATTTAATATATCATGGTCGCTATCACAACGACGGGTTTATCATTTTTCATGGATTGGAAGCTGTCATCCATGAACTATTTGAAATAGCCAATTCACACCATTTCACACCATCCTCTACTCAAATTCACATATGAAATCTCCACACAAGAAATCAATTTCTTAGAAACTACAGTGTTCAAAGGAAAAAGATTTAAAACCAATTCTGGATTTTAAAACCTACATTAAACCAACTAACACATTCCAATATTTGGAACGGAATAGTGCACATAATTCCTCTGTTTTTAAAGGATTCATCAAAGGTGAAACAATACGCCATATGAGAAATACAAGCAATGAAATAACTTTGCTTGAAATTCTGCGTGAGTTTGAGATTAATCTCTTAAAAAGAGGATACGATAAAATTGAAATCATATCTAACATGCAAAATGTACTCGCTAATTATAGCAGAGAGAAAACCCTAAAAAGTAAAAGTGACATCAAGAAAAAAGGAATTCCTCTTGTTTTTGTCACAAAATACAACCCCTGTATACGACATATAAAAAAGAAAACTGATAAAATATTGGCACATCCTTACAAAGGATGAAGACTGTAAAAAAGTCTTCTCAGAATTACCTATTGTGTCCTACAAACGCAATAAAAACTTAGGTGATATTCTCACCTCCCCAAAAATTAAATAATTTAATTTAATATTATGTGTAGATACATAAATGCATAATGCAAATAAACTCCTGATGAGGCGGATTTGCAGCAATATGAAGAAAATTATTTCTTCATCATAAATCAATTTATAAAAATATACCTCGTTTCACACCGCCTAAACACTAAATAAGTGTAGAGTCAAGTGATCAGAGGTACGTGGCTGATGGGAGCCACCTGTTTAAAATGTATACCAACAACCTTGACCTTTTGACCTTGACCTTGTAGATTTTTGTACCTGTGAAAAAACTTTAACTTTGGCCATGACTTTTGAATGGTAAGAGATAGGGCTTTCATACTTCATTATATGTAATCCTAATGAAAAGAACCTTCATTGGATACAAGTACTTTTACCCTTTGACCTTGACCTTTGAGTTTAACCTATTTTATAAAAGCAAACCTTGACCCTTACTTTTAAAGGGTTAGGGCTAGACTAAGTGTTTTCATACTTCACGTATTTAATCCTTTCGACAAGATAACAAGAAGATTTGACCTTTTGACCTTGACGTTTGACCTAATTTTATAAGAATTAACCTGGCCATAACTTCTGAACGATTAGGGCTAGGGCTTTCATACTAAAGTGTTTTGATCATGAATTCACCTTTACAGAAATGTACCAGTTATAAATGTTTGACATTTTTATTTTTTGACATTGAAGATTGCTCCCGCGGGTGTTAGAGAATGATATCACTTTAAATGTTATTACTCGAAAAGTTTTCAAGTATATATAAACATGATAAAACTTTGTAATTTACCTGGCATGAACACGCTTTATCTACCCTGAAGATTTTATGAGGACATATTGATTTCTTTAAAAGAATATGAGCTCAGTCTACGAAATTTTGGGACAACTCTCCTATAGATACACCAAAAATGGTGATATAGGCCATTCAGAAGATTACCTATAAGGGTATGTTGTACATAATATGATAAATATGACCCTGTGATATTTTGTCCAAATGCCTGGTAAGGTACTCTAATTTCTTGTGAGGAATCTCGTTTGAGTACCTATCCTTCAATTACAAATTTTTAGGAATTCTTGAGGAATGTGTCGTCTAACCTTAACTTCTCCAAAGAATTTGACTACTTTATTTTTGAGTAAAGAACTGATCTATAATAGGGCATTACTGTCCTCTGACAAGACTACTATATTTCAGCAGCATTGTACATGTAACATGAATATGTGAAACATATTTCTTACTTTGGGGATAGCGATATGTGGTAATTCCGATCTCCGGATGTTAAGGAAATGGGACAAGGAAAGTTTGATGTTCATTTCCTCTACCATTTGTTCATATACCAATGCTTTTGACTGGCAAGGTGGCAAGTGTATCTGCATGTTTGTATAGCCGATTTAATTTGCCTAATGACTGTTTCGGTATAATAAAAAAATATGGAATGGGTATGAGGGAAATGTTAAATTCATGGTTCCCCCCGAGAAGAAAACTATTTCCCCTGGCACCTCAAGAAATAGTTTCCTCCCTCGTGTAACCATAAATTTGCTTTTTTCCTTGCACCCATTCCATAAGTAACTATGCGCGGACGTAGAGGGGGGGGGGGTCAGGGCCCATCCTGGAATTTGCAGGGTCATTAAACTTGTATACTGAAGCAAGAAAAAAGTTACAATTGTATACCTTGGAACCCCCTTGTAAAATGCAGACCCCACCTGGTAAACGCAAAATTGTGTTAAATTGGTATGAAAAGTCAAATATTTGAAGCATAAGAAGACATCGACTAAACAAAAAAAGCAGATTACATTGCATTAAGTAATTTATTTTCAGTATAAAATCATTCGACCTCCACCCAGCATCCCTGCCCAAAGGGCCTTGAAATTTACAATTCTGGAAAAAGCACCCTTAAGCTTGCTCATTTACAATGTAACTAGGTTCTTAGATCATCATCGTAATACCCAGTAACAAAGAGGATTTTCAAAGAATTAGTGCTTTTTCACTATACTCATTTATATAGCCCACCTTAACACCAGAAACCCTGACCCAGAGGCTGAGAGGCCAATAAAATTCACAATTTTGGAAAAAGCCCCCTTCTCTATCATACTTATGTACAAAGTTCTTTGGTTTAAAACCAAGTGAGGAGAAGATTTTCAAAGAATTAATGAATTTTCACTCTATAATCAATAATGCCCCCTACCTTAACACCAGAACCCCTGAGCCAGGGGCCATAAAATTCACAGTTTAGGTTGAGGCAACCTTCCTCATCATAACTATACATATAGTTTGTTTTCATAATACATGTATCCAGGGGCAGAGGAAAAGATTAATTTTCAAAGAATTTAAGTATTTTTGCTATATAATCATTAGAGCCCCACCCTAACACCAGAAACCCTGACCCTGGGGCCATGAATTTCATAATATTGGTAGAGAACTCAATGCTGATTACAATCATGCTGGCAGTTTGACTGCTTGATGTCCGGGAATAAAGAAGATTTTAAAGATTGAATTAATTTTAGTGGATTTGCCCCATCCTTCAGGTCCCAAGGGGGCAGGGACATAAAGTACATGTATTCCCCATAGATGCTATATGCTAAAATTGGTTCAGTGATTTCAGAGAAGAAGCTGAGAAAATGTTAAAATGTTAACATACAATGGACGACGCACAATGGACTGTGCACAAGGACAGACGCAAATAGGTACGATACCAAACTAACTTTTGCCATAACTTTTGAATATTTATTGCTACTGGGCTTTCATACTTCACACGTGTATTCATTTTGAGAAGACTTATCATTTTGTATAAATATTTTTAACCTTGACCTTATACTTTGACCCACTTTTCAAAAAACTTAACCTTGGCTATCAACTTTTGAACAGTTAGTACTACAGCTTTTATATTTCAAAGGTGTATTCCTTAGGAAAAGACCGTTCTCTTGATACCGACAATTTTGACCTTGACCTTGGAGTTTTGTTTGCATTTAAGAAACCACGGTCTTTGCCATAAGCTGCCATACAGGGGCATCATGCACTGTTTCACAAGCACATCTTGTTTTTTTTTCTTCTACAAACATAATAACATTTGAATTGCTGCTGTTGCCATGATGTACAAAGTATAAGTATTAACACTCAAATCCATTATGTAAGTGGGAAAACTTTCTCAATAAGATACTGCGTCATGCACACAGGTGTCAAAATTTTTTCACCAAAACCGTGCCCGCATACTTCAAGTAATCTTACAGTCATATAGTAACCTTCAATCTAGGAAATGGGTTACATACTAATTTTACCCGAAGGTTGAACAGAAATTGTTATTCCATGAAATTATAACCCTCAGTGGAAAAAGACTATTCAATGTTTTGAATTTTACAGTAACACCAGTATGTTCATTATTTTATTGTAAATTATCAGTACTTACCAGTTGGCCATAGTGATCCTGTCCACAACTTTCTGATGATTAGAATATATATATATATGCAAAGGAGGAAAGACCTTAAAGCATCTGAACAGCTCCTTTGGAGACATCAGTGGGAATCTCACATAAGATAACAGTTCTTCTAAATAATGTATTCCAATATCATAGTCGTGATGGTATATCCAAGAAATAACAGAGCAAAAAACATCCCATTCAGACTTTGCAAGGCATCTTTAAAGTTCAGGAAATAAAAAAGCTGTGCATGAATCGTATTAATGATGCAAGTTATGAAGAACTGCTTAAAATTCTTCCAATTGTAAAAGGTATTGAGGAAATGGATTATTGCGCAGACATCTTAAATGTGATTGGAAAGATCTTTGTCAAAGTGAAAGAGACCAGATCCTTTTTTGAATTAGACAAAGACCCACTTTGCAAGATCCTGGCACAGGACTCTCTAAACACTTTAAGAATCTTAAGGAGGTCGGAAATGATGGCTGCTTTGATCTTGATTTCTCCAGAGTACAAGAACTCTTAAGAAATAACATTACGGATTCTTCCGACACTGTGTACTTTTATAATTTTAGGGGCAACTGCTTCTTGATGAAAAGACTCCCTTTTGGAAATACTGGCAAAAAGTGGGCTTCACTGAGGCCAACACAATCCTATGGGCAGCTATTAGTTTGTCCCCTACTTTGAAGGCTACATCGCAAATTTCCTGATAGTAAAACTTTTCCCTCACATATATTCCTAAATTGGTGTAATGATGATCTTGATCTTTAGAACATGGAGCTGCTGATTCAATTTCAGACTGACCTCAGCTGTGACTAAATCGAGGAGAGGGTGGAGACTTGCACTCTGTTTTGGATTTTAGCTTTGTGAAGGAGACGGTTTATTGTTCATAATTAAATTGATTTCTGGAGCTGGAAGGTGCAACAAATGAGGAGCTGCTTCCACAACTCAATGGAGGATCTGAAGGAGCTGGGTGGTTGTTTATAATGTTGTTGCTCCTACTGCCACAGAGTCAGATGAATGAGAAAATTTAGAAAAGGTGTTGCTCCCAAATTTCCTGGATATCATTGGTGACCTCAATGGAGAGCTGTTACCAGAACGGTTTCCATCCACATTCACTGAAATGGCAGTCATAGTTATGTTTAACAATTTTGTTAATTTAAATTCCATGTATATTAATGATTTATTTTTTCGAGTTTCAATGTTGAATGTTGATAAATTTAACAGTGTTTTTATTTTCATGGTATTAATTGTACTATTTAAGGAAGAAAAGTAGAGTACGGTATCTTCATTTATCTATCAGAATTTTCAGTAATTTATTAACTTATTTTATAGGTGAATAGCAAAGGAAAACAGCTTCTTTTGGAAGAAATTAATAAATTGACTAATGGGTTCAAAATTCAAAAATCTGGAATAAAATCTGAAAAATTGATCTAGATATATATGGCTAATTAATATTCAAAATTTTTGAATTGGCACTCTTGCTCATCATAAACCATTGTCTTTAAGACAATTAAAATTTAATGAAATGAAATAAAATGAAAATTGCAGAAAATGTCTATTATTTATTTATCTTTCACATGCTAGTGCAAAAAAAAAAAAAATTATTTTTGTCCTTATATAAGGGATGAAAAATAATTAAGAGATAACTTTTCCTAACAGTTTATTGAATTTTTGTACAAATTCATCTATAGTACATTGATTTCAAAACTTGTTAAAATTAATAAGTGAATTATTGAGAAAAAAAAATTGAATGAAATGAAAGCTGAAATATTGGGGTTTTTGGCTATCTGCTAAAAATAATTTTCAACTCTAATTAATGAGCTCTAATTAGCTAAGAAACAGGAAGTTAACTGATTTTTAAGGAATTAATTAGCAAAAACGCAAAAATCTTAATTCTAAAACAAAGTCAGAGACTGGAAAAAAAATGGTGTCAAAAGAGACTTCAATAATGTACCTTGGAGCTTTGGTAACAGTGATCACTGATTAATGGCTGGTGATTAAGATAAGGGGTTCTTAAGCAGTGGGGGATGATGAGGCTTTTCCGTCAGTCATCAAAGAATGGAGTTTCTCTTAGAAGACCTGGCAGCCTTAAAATAATTAAACAACACAGAGTTTACAATACTTAAAAATGTGCACCACATACCATAGCATATTCTTAAAAAAAGTCTACAAGTATACAGTTAAATAATTAGATATGCCAAAAAAAGGACCAAAATGGTTGCATCATCATCAATACAACAAGAGGTCACCTGAGTATTGTGCAACAACTTTCAAACAATTAAATTTGGTTCGTGTTTTAAACCATAGGCCATGAAATTCACAATTCACAATTTTGAAAGAGGCACCATTGCTTATCATAATTATAGACTTAGCATACTTACTCTATTTACTTAATACCCAAAGGTAGATCAGAGTAATAAAGAGAAAATGCACTTCGACGTTATAAGCAGTTGTGCACATCATCCCAAAGGAACTACTGACCTTGGGGCCACATATTTCAAAATTTTGCAAATTTTATCATAAAATGGTTGATTAATACAAAAAAGCAGATTTCAAAGCATTAATTTATTTTCAGACTATGTACCCCCACCCCCACCCCTGGGGCATAAAAAATAACCATTTTGCTAGATGCACCTTTCTTCATCATAAATATATACTGTAAATGTATTATATTTGGCGTGTACGATATTTGGCGGAAATTGAATTTTCAACAAGTTGGCGTAGATTTGATTTAGCGCTTTTTGAATGTGCTTTACATAAACCTTTATACACAAAGCATTTAGCGATGTACTTGATTTAGCGGAGGCTGCTTTCCGCGAAAGGCGCTAAAAAGAATACACAGCCAAATGTAATACGTTTACAGTATTCTTGGATCATTGGCATAAAACCCAGGAGCAAAGGAAAGATTTTCAAAGAATAAATGTATTTTCACTATATAATCAATAGAGCCCCGCCCTAACACCAGAAACCCTGACCCTGGGGCCATAAAATTCACAATTTTGGAAGAGGCACTCTTGCTCAACATAATTATGTATATACTTACATAGTTTATTTAATACCCAGAAGCAGAGAAGAAGATTTTCAGAGTAAATGCATTTTCACTATATGATCAATAGAGCCCTGCCCTAAAGCCAGAACCCCTGACCCTGGGGCCATAAAATTCAGAATTTTGGAAGAGGCACTCTTGCTCAACACAATTATGTACTTACATAGTTTATTTAATACCCTGGAGCAGAGAAGAAGGTTTTCAAAGAATTAATGCATTTTCACTATATAATCAATAGGGCCCTGCCCTAACACCAGAACCCCTGACCATGGGGCCATAAAATTCATAATTTTGGAAGAGGCACTCTTGCTCATCATAACTATGTACTTAGTTAGTTTATTTAATACCCAGAAGCAGAGAAGAAGATTTTCAAAGAGTACATGTAAATGCATTTTCACTATATAACCAATAGAGCCCCGCCCTAACACCAGAACTCCTGACCCTGGGTCATAAAATTAAAAATTTTGGAAGAGGCACTCTTGCTCATCATAACTATGTACTTAGTTAGTGTATCTAATACCCAGAAGCAGAGAAGAAGATTTTCAAAGAGTAAATGCATTTTCACTATATAACCAATAGAGCCCCGCCCTAACACAAGAACCCCTGACCCTGGGTCATAAAATTCAAAATTTTGGAAGAGGCACTCTTGCTCATCATAACTATGTACTTAGTTAGTTTATTTAATACCCAGAAGCAGAGAAGAAGATTTTCAAAGAGTAAATGCATTTTCACTATATAACCAATAGAGCCCTGCCCTAACACCAGAACCCCTGACCCTGGAGCCATAAAATTCATAATTTTGGAAGAGGCACTCTTGCTTAACATAATTATTTCCTTACATAGTTTATCTAATACCCTGGAGCAGAGAAGAAGGTTTTCAAAGAATTAATACATTTTCACTATATAATCAATAGAGCCCCGCCCTAACACCAGAAACCCTGACCCTGGGGCCATAAAATTCACAATTTTGGAAGAGGCACTCTTGCTCATCATAACTATGTACTTAGTTAGTTTATTTAATAACCAGAAGCAGAGAAGAAGATTTTCAAAGAGTAAATGCATTTTCACTATATAACCAATAGAGCCCCGCCCTAACACCAGAACCCCTGACCCTGGGGCCATAAAATTCACAATTTTGGAAGAGGCACTCTTGCTTATCATAACTATATACTTAGTTAGTTTATTTAATTTCCAGAAGCAGAGAAGAAGATTTTCAAAGAAATCATGCATTTTCACTATATAATCTATGTAGCCCCGCCCTAGCACTAGAACCCCTGACCCTGGGGCCATGAATTTCACAATTTTGGTAGAAGACTCAATGCTTATTACATTCATGCCAACAGTTTGCCTGCTTGATGTCCAGGAGTAAAGAAGAAGATTTTTAAAGATTGCAATAATTTTAGTGGTTTTGGCCCCACCCCTCAGGCCCCAGGGGGGCGGGGACCATAAAATTCACAATTTTTGTTCCCCTTCACCCATAGATG
Source organism: Saccostrea cuccullata (assembly GCF_032062105.1). Taxonomy (NCBI): domain Eukaryota; kingdom Metazoa; phylum Mollusca; class Bivalvia; order Ostreida; family Ostreidae; genus Saccostrea; species Saccostrea cuccullata. The sequence continues at coordinate 26,088 of NW_026935746.1, read as the reverse complement.
CTGTATTAAATTTGGTTGAAATTGGTTGAGTGGTTTCAGAGAAGAAGCTGAAAATGTTCAAATGTTAACACACTACGCACGACACACGACGACGGACGAAAACGGATAGCAATTGGTCACCTTCTACTCAGGTGACCTAAAAAAGGAAGTATTCCTCACAACAAAGGCCAGAAGAAAATAGGGACCACCAGCCCAGACCAACTTCTAGTTCCAATAAGAAGACTAAGTAAAGAGGAGTTTCAGGACATTGTGCGGCCATAGAAAAATGAATTGTTTGCAGTTATAGATGCTGAGAGCAGAAGCAGTGAGATGAAGTTTCTACGACCCATCCAAGTGAAGTCCAACCAGTAGACACCTACATGGAATCTGTGTCAGATGACCCAAATTCAAAATTATACAAAGTACTTCACCAAGAAAAGACTGCTAAATTGTGGAACAATGCATTTAAAGAACACTCACATAAGTTTCCAGACTGTGATGGTCCACTGAACTGGAATCAGCATGGGGAGGAAAAACGAAGCCTGGCATGGATCCTTTCCATTGGATGTAAGAAGTGCCACTATACCAGTCACAAAGAAAAGCTTTACGAAGAGGTGAGAAAATCTGGCAGGGGACGAAGAGCTCCACAGCTGAATGTGACCATGGCTGTCGGTCACCTGGGTACCAGTCTTACAACAGAGGGTATGCGTGGTATGCTTCTTGGTGCAAATATTGAACAAGCGTCAGCCGCCAACATGCAACAAACCTGCAACAAAGTGGAGAAAATTATTACCGATGTAAATAAAAACAGTATGAAGAAAATTCGGCAGAATATTCAAGAACTCAATGAAAAATGTGGACTACTTGATACCCTCCCCCATCAGAGCGGAAGGAGATGCTCGGTACAATAATGCCACCTTCAGTGCCATTGGGAAAACCCCATTCCAAGCTGCCACCCAAGTGATGTATACCATAAAAGAAAATGTAACCCAGCGGAAGAATGTGGTAGCAGTTTTCTGTGGGAATAAACTATATATATGTAAGAAAGGCGCACACCTATAAAGCAAAGGAAAGGAAGTTACCTGCCCAGGACATAAAGACTGCACTGCAATCATTCCTCCGGAGACCACCATTGGAGACGAGAAGAGATGGGCCGCTAACTGTGTTGGTGAGTTACAAAATGATGACCGTCCACTAGTCATATCCCATTTCACCAGTGATGGAGACAGTGCCGCTGCATCTGGAGCATCTCAAAAAGATTTAGGACATGTGATTGAAAACTTAAGGACTTGCGTCACTTCTTTGACTCTAAAAGAAAACAGACTGCTAAGGCTCCATTCAGCAATCACATGTTTCCAGAAAGAACCAAGGCCATAAGAAAATCCATGCAGAGAAGATTTGCCTTGGACCTGTAACTTTGATGCAGGACAGAGTACGAGAATTGCTAGTCCGGCGACTTTAATACCTTTGATGAAGCATGCTATGTCTACTATGGTTGGTTCCCTCATAAACTGCTACCAGGGACAGTGCTGGAAGTCCTGTCAACTCTATTCCTTTTCCTGTTGTGGACTGAAAAGCAATAAGTGGAAATCTTCAGTGTTACCTAGTGACTTTGAATTAAACATGACAGAACAAGCTAATAATTCAGAGAATTTGTGTCCCCCGCTTAGGGAAAAAGTAAACCATGCGCAGTTCGGTGGAGGGGGGGGGGATCACTCTGACTGAATTTGTAGAATTATTAAATGTATACGTGTACATGCGTATACTGAAGCAAATAAAATATGCCAATATGGATATAAAGATTTGATTGCTTATTCTTTATTATGTGTTTAGAAGATTCTTTTTATAGGGAATATCTATCACACTGTAATGATGATTTTATGAGTTTGTGCAAGCCAGACCTCATAAAGATTTCATTTCACATGCTGAATACTTTCATTTGGTAAAAAAAAGTATTTCGGGAAAAAAAGAGAAAGGAACGTCTGAGAATCGAACCCAGAACCTTTCACACAAGAAGCGAGAGATGTACCTCTAAAACATGGAACCGCTTTAAATTGGTGAAAATTATTTGCGAAGATGAAGTCACATACATGTGTATATTCACGTTCGATATTGTCAAAATTTTACACAATGCAAGGTGTCTAATTTAGCCTTTATTAAACAGTTCTAATAGACGAAATAAGAATATAAAGTCCGTGGAGAACCTGTTTTATACGTTATAACTCTCCTCATTCCCCTGTGCTAAAAATAGTGACATGTAATACAACATATACCAATAAAACAATCGGGGCGGGACACTTTGAGAGGGGTGAGAGAGGTCAAATGGAGTTTTGGTATAAAATTACATTGCAAAAGCTCAAAATCTTCTTGAAATCTCACCTGGAAACGATAGTGTTACACAAAGAGAGAATGTGTAAATTTATGACCTTGACCTTTGACCTTTTGACTTCAAAATCAATAGGGGTCTTTCTTAGCCCACAGGGAGTTGTTATGTAAAATTTCATTGCAAAAGCTCAAAGGGTTCTCGAGATATCGTGCGGAAATGAAAGTTATAACAGACAAAATTTGTGAGTTTATGACCTTGACCTTTGGCCTTTTGACCTCAAAATCAATAGGGTTTTTCTTTAGTCCATAGGAAGTTGCTTTGCAAAATTTCATAGCGAAAGCTCAAAGGGTTCTTGAGATATTGTGTGGAAACGAAAGCATTACAGACAGACAGAAAGACGGACGGACAGACCCAAATTAATATCCCCCACTTTTCAAGCGGGGGACAAAAAGACAAATGTTTGTTAAAAGACTGTATAAATTTGACTTTAGGACAACGTAATCTTGATAGAATCAAATATCATACTTGTACACAAAAATCTGAATCTGTAAATAGGGCATATTTAAAATCAAATCCAAAATGTACAAGTAGTACAAATTTTGAAAGTAGAATACATAAAGTTGTGCACTCACTGAATGGGGGTCATGGAAACGCAACACTGGAACTTTGTGAATCTGTAGGGGCATCTGTTGTAAAAGGAAGTAGAATGGTCCATCATCTAAAACAACAACAAAATAGACCAAATTACTTTAAAATGAAACAAATACTGTTATTAAAATATAAATCTCAAAAAAAATACTACAGATCTAAAAGATATCAGCTGTACGATAAAAAATATAAAGACACTTACAGACTAAATCATGGACAGATCCAAAATTAAAAAGGAAGTTGCAAGACTGTGAAGGGGGGGGGGGGGGCATTGATGATATGTACATGCATTTCAAATGTATAAAATTTGTATTTATTATATTTTGTGAACTATGTTACATGTAATAATTGTTTTTATGGTTCATTATATGCATTGATTATTTTCAACTGTGTAAATGGGGAAATGTGGACATGAATAATGTACGATTGTATGTGTAAAATGTGACATTTTCTTATACGAGAGAGTCTGTACATGTAAAAATTTTATATTCTTTATTATTTAGCTCATTAAAATTATTTGAATTAAAAATCTTGTTTTTCTTACCTGTGTGATGAACACAACAAAGGTTACAGAGGTAATTGGTAGAAATACGGGTATTACGGGTGTCAAAACTGTCCGTTGATGACCAGACTGCATGCCGCATTGTTTATCCGCTATTATTGATCTTTTCAAGGGGAGACAACTCCTGAAAACAGAGAAATGTGACTAAAATGAGAGTTACCTGTCCATCTTTAGGTCTCACAATAATTTCACTATATATTACTTTAGAGCTTGAATTAAATTATTTAATTAATTAGACTCTCAGCAGAAAATTCATGAAAGAGAAAATAAAGATTAATGCTTAAACAAAAATTTGAGATCAGAAAAAATATGCCTTATGCGGCTTTTAAGAAAGAAAATTGACAGTAAACTATGACCTACCCCGAAATGCACGTGGGATTCACAAAAAGAGTTCGATCCCTTTAATTCAGTGGGATAATTCTGCTAAAGATATGATATTCATAGCTAGTCCAAATTTAATACTGTAGGCCTAAAACAAAATGCCAAAAATGAAAAAAGAAAAAAATTGTCTCTATATATATGGAATTTTAACTGTTCATTTTGATTGGCTATTTCCTTGTGTAAGAGTACTAAGACCCTTAGTATAGTATGTAATTCTTTGCTTGCTTGTATTTTCTTCGAAAATTAGATAAATATACTGAAGGGAGAGGGCTTGAATTCTAATATACTACTTGAGAATGCCTCCATATCAATTCTGCATATAACTTCTTGAGAAAAAGATTTTTATAGATTTTTTTTAAACATTTAGTTTGTATATATGTTACTTTGTAATAATTTGAATTCAACTCCCCATTGTTTCCCTACCTATCCCAAAGGGTACTCATGATTTGAACAAATTTAAATCTTCAATACATGAGGATGTTTACATGTCAATATATGACTTTAAAACATAGCTTTTCTGTTACTGAGATTTTTCCCTTTATTTTCCTATGTAAAACTTTGATCGCGCCACCATAATTTAGACCCTAAATAAATCCCTACCATTGGAGATCATGAACAAATTTAATTCTACACTACCTGAGGATGCATCCATATACATGTATCTATCACTAATCAGTAATCATGGCTTTGCTACTCTTTAGAAAAAGATTTTTTAAAATATATTTTAATGTAAGATCCCCCATTGTGGCCCCACCCTGTCCCTGGGAGTTATGATTTGTACAAAATAGAATCTACAGTATCTGAGGATCCTTCCATAAAAATATCACTAATCATGGCTTGGCAGTACTTGAGAAATTTTTTTTTTAAAGATTTCCATTTCACTACCTGAGGATGATTCCACATGAGTTTCATCTTTCCTTGCCCAGTGGTTCTTGAGAAGAAGATTCTTAAAGATTTTTCCTATATATTCCTATGTAAAACTGTGATCGGCCAAATGTGGCCCCACCTTATACCCAGGGGCACATGATTTGAACAAACTTGAATCTACGCTACCTGAGGAGGACTCAACATGAATTTCATCTTTCCTATCTTGAGAAGAATTAAAAAAAAAAAAAATTTCTTTGTAAAATTTGATCAGCTATTGTAGCCCCACCCTACCCTCACTGGCCAGGGGCCATGATTTGAACAAAGTCAAACTTGACTGTACATTATCTGAGGATGATTCGATCAACATGAGTTTCATCCTTCCTGTCCCAATGGTTCTAATGAGAAGAAGATTTTAAAAGAATTTTCCTATATATTCCTATGTAAAATATAATACATAAGTTTCAGCTTTTCTGGGCCAGCAGTTCTTGAGAATAAGAATTTTAAAGATTTTTCCTATATATTTCTATGTTAAACTTTGATTCCCCATTGTGGCCCCACTCTAACCCAGGGCGTCATGATTTGAACAATTTAGAATCTACACTACCCCAGGATGCTTCCACATAAGTTTCAGCTTTTCTGGCCCAGTGGTTCTTGAGAAGAAGATTTTCAAAGATATTTCCTGTATATTTCTATGTAAAACTTTGATTCCCCATTGTGGCCCCACCCTATCCCAGGGGTCATGATTTGAACAATTTAGAATCTACACTACCCTAGGATGCTTCCACATAAGTTTCAGCTTTTCTGGCCCAGTGGTTTTTGAGAAGAAGAATTTTAAAGAGTTTTCCTATATATTCCTATGTAAAATTTTGATCGGCCATTGTGGCCCCACCCTACCCCCGGGGGGCATGATTTGAACAAACTTGAATTTACACTACCTGAGGATGATTTCACATGAGTTTCATCTTTCCTGGCCCAGTGGTTCTTGAGAAGAAGATTTTTTTAAAATTGTTGTTGCCTGTACGAAATGTACGCCTGGAAATGGGGCGTAAAGGAGGAGGAATTTCTGAGAAATTCCGGGCGTCATTTCTTGGCAATGCATATAAGGCAATGCATAAGTTCCGGGCGTAACTTAGACGGAATCCAAGAGGAAATGGGCAGGAATTTGAGGCGAAAAATGTAAATTAGTGATGCCTTTAGAGGTGTAATATGCAAATTAGTGATGCCTCCATGAAAGTATGATTCAAAGCAAAAAATTTTACATCTGTATTCCGCCTCTATTTACGCCTTACATTTACGCCTGGATTTCACTACAAATTTACGCCTACTTCACGTCTGAATTCCGCCTCATTTTTACGCCTGGTTTAAAGATCATTTCAACACCTGAATTTCTGCACACTTTCATCCCTATAGAATTGCACAAGATCAATCATATTTAAAAAACAAAACAGTAAATAGCAGATTAAGTTTCTACATTTGTATTGAAAAGTAAAAGTTTCTGTCTTACATTTTAACATTCAAATCAGAATCACATTTAAGTTTCAACATAATTGTATTAAAATGTGAAAATTTTCCTCATACATTTAAACATTCAAGTCAGATTCACATTTAAGTTAACCATTCAAATCAGAGTCACATTGAAGTTTCAACATTTGTATTAAAATGTAGAAATTTTCATCATACATTTAAACATTGAAGTCAGAGTCACACTTAAAATTCCTCATTTGTACTGAAAAGTTGAAATTTTCTTCATACATGTTCATGCATTTAAACGTTCATGTCAAGGTCACATTTATTTTGTTTTTGGCCTTAACTGTTTCCTTGCATAACTTATCCTCTCTGTTACGGCGTCATTCAGTGTTGCTTCTGATGGAACAACGAAGCCATTTTTCTTGCATCATAGAACAACATAATCTGAAAAAGAAGGATCAGTTTAAAATTACTTAACTTAAAGGATCATTTTGTCGTTTTAAATTAGATACTCTAAAATGCTTTTGTAAATTTTGCAATAGCAAATTTTTAACAATTGGAGAAAGAATGTTTTTCTTACTTTTAAGATCACTGATTGTGTTGGCATCCAGGACGGGCCTTGGGTCTTTGGTCTTTTTTCCTATCCCCTGGCCATGAGAACTGGCCAGAGTCTGCAATGAAAAAATTTCTGCCAGGAGTTTGTAACATAAAGTGTACCCTGGCCTCTTTGATTTTCTTGCAGTTGATGTAGCCATCCTCATGCCGTCTGGGTCTACTTCGGTGATTTTACCCTCAATAAGCTTGATCTGGAAAAATAATTTCAATTATTTATTTAGATATCATAAAAACACTGTAAATATGGTTGCATTCAATGAAAAGTTCGGTTATTAAAACACGCACAAAATAGATATTCTGAATGTTGGAAACATACAAAAAAGTAATTCAATAAACAAACAACTAAATAGAAATGAAAATACTTCAAAATCATACAAATATGTGAAAAGTTTAAACTTAAATGTCCAAGTGCAGTCTTTTAACCAGTAACTTTAAAACTACTAAATGTTTCAAGGCTATAAGATTCTTATAAAAAGTACCTTTTCCTTTTGTCCATCCTTGTGTTTCCTGGGTGAGCGCCTCAGTGGTGGTGGTGGTGGTGATGGCATTTGAAGGGTCTCATTATGACTTTCAGTGGATGGCGCTGGCAGAGGTGATGATGGTGGGGGTGGGGGTGATAGTGGTGGAAGTGCTGGCAATGGTGATGGTGGTGCTAGCAGGGTTGATGGTGGTGCAGGCAGGGTTGGTGGTGGTGCTAGCAGGGTTGATGGTGGTGCAGGCAGGGTTGATGGTGAATTTGTCAGGGTTTCATGTGTCATAGTGTGTGAAAGGTTTCTGTATATCTGTCCATGATCTGCAGCAGCTAGTGCTGATGTAGGAATTGAAGGTAAAAAATCCAAGTTTTGCCAATATTCAGCTGTAAAGTCGTGTTGAACACTTGAAGTTTGATGAGCATCACTCCAATTGACTAGCTTGTCTTGAGGCCTTGGTTGAAAGTCTCCACATGGGGCCTATTTCAAGAAAATAAAACATATAATTTGTAATCACTGTAAATTGAACTTTCATGAGGTTGTTTGAAAAATAACATCTAAAGCCCTAAGAATTAGGTATAGTACTGTGACTTGTGTACTGCTGGTTATTATCTGAATGTACCACTCATACTTACCCTTGCTTTACAGAGCTCTATATGGTGCAGGAGCATCCTCAAATAGTTTTGCACATCAGGTCTTACTATTCCTTCCAAAACCCTAATTACTGTAGAAGTACTTTTTTTTACGCGTGGTATTAATTTATGCTATGTACGCGGTCATAAATTTTCCGCGGAAATTTCTCCAAGCGTACTTAATGAAAATGTAAGGCATATAATGACAATCTAAGAAATCCGCGTACTTTTCTACCTGCGGATTAAACAGAAATTGAGATTCCGCGGAATTATGACCCCGCGGAAAAAAAGTACATCTACAGTATCTCATCTGACGGAACTGAAAAGGAATTTTAAAACATTGAAAAGACTTGTACAAAATTATTATGCTTCTTTCAGTTATAGTTGCTTAGAATTTTTTTTTCCTTTTTGTTTATTATCTTAATTATCAAGGATTAAAATGCATTGGTATATTGATACATTACCAGGTATTTCAGGAAAAGTCCTCTGAAAATTTGTAGGTGATGTAGACCCTCAGTGTACATTTTGAATGGAATTCATTGCATCGCTACACATTTCCCATGTTTGCCGAAATGGTATGTCACTTGTTGGTTGTGTTGTCTTCATAGGTTCTAGAGGTTGTATATATGTTGAGGCTGGCAGGATTGGTTGTGTTGGATTTTCTTTTATACATTGCTGGGGTTGGGATGTTGGAACATGGTTTTCGTCCAGTGGTTGAGTGAACGATGACACTGTTTCCTGGGTATGATCAACTGGTGCTAGGGGTGGTGCTGTTGAATGTGAACTTGTAAATTGGGAAGCCAAGGAACATTCTGACTGAAGGGATTTCAGCTTCTCAGGCATAACCTCAACTTTCTTTGCTTTCATCTTTTTTTTGGTACCTTTTTCTTTCTTCTCATTCTCCTCCAATCCTTTATCTGTTTCTCTGCCATTCTGCTCAGACTCTGTGCTTTCCTTTCTTGGTTTTTTGCCTGAATTTGTGCTGAGGTTAGAACTTTCCTCCTGCTCTTCAGATTCTTTCAGCCTTTGGGTTTTTTGTACTCTGTTCCTCTTCACATCATGCTTGGCACTGCTGGTGGATACCTCAAAGGTGAAAAGTTCCTCTGGGACAGAACTTACATCTTTGGCCTTTTTCAGAAACTTGGCATGTGCCTGGGTGGCAAACACATTCAAAGTATCTTCATCTGAAAGTGTAAATCAACTTACTATGTACACAGTGTGTAAGTTATATGTGAAGTTGACTTCAATTTAATAAGAATTATTCTTAAATTTCATTATTATTACCAAAATGTAAGAAAAGTGGGGCAAATCATTCTGTCATATATTTTTTTTTCAATATATACGGAGGGTACTACTAAATAGAGTACGCTAGAGTACGATAGAGTACACTAGAAAAATTGTTATTTAATGCAATTAAATTTTTATTTATGTATGTACAACTTGATTCAACATTATTATAAACTTATATTGCAATATTTGTTTAAAATATTTTGTTTTTAGTGATATTTTGACAAGAAAATAACATCCATAATTCAACACATTAAAAGATTACTAATAACCCATTCTCAATTACTATTTTATTTTTATTTTGAAAAACCTCGCATCCATGCAAGAAAGGGACAGAAATTCCGTCCGTACTGATAACTTTAAAATTCTTTCATAATTCTGCGACTGAGAAACTTTGCTTTTCAGTTTGTACACATGAAATGATATAACTACAGTTTTGTTTTAATTTGGGATTAATTAAACAGGTAAATAAGCTTGCATTATATTTCTTGATAACTAAAGCATGTAAAGTATTTGTCTGTTTGTCATGCGCAGTTGGATTCTTCTGTAGCACGTGACCTACCACGTGCGCTGGTTCTTAAATACATTCATATCAGAATGGCACGTCGTTTCAATCGAAACGCTAAATCTAAGCGCAAATTGCGCAGGGCCAATAATAACAAATCCCATAAAGAAAGAGAGCATAAAACAAAAGTTCTCTTAGCTCAGGAACATGTATTTAATCTCACATCGGACAAATTGTTTGATGAAGAATATCTTTTGCTGGCGAGAGGACTCAAATTCATTCCCTCGCCGAGCTCACGCAACTCTAAAAATTCACTCATGAGAGATTTCAATGAATTTGCTAGAAAATTGAAATGTAGATACATGTTCCATGATCCTAATGAGAATACTGAAATTCATCCTTTCCGAGTAAAAAGCAGATTTGAACCATTATTATCCAATGACTCCATACAAACATATATTGACAAAACAAAACTTGAATAGTCATCAGTATGGAAGTTAGTAGAACTGCTGACAATTTAAGTTTGCCTGAAAAGAAGGCATTAAAAGAACTTAAAAAACGCAATGACATTGTTATCAAAAAAGCTGACAAAAATAACATGAGTGTTGTCATGCGTAAATTAGATTATGTTAAAGAAGGTGAACGGCAATTAAACTCAAAATATTACTGCCGAATTACAGATCCCAATTTAAAACATCTTGAGGAACTTATAGATACAGTAAAACTCGGTTATAGCGAAGTCCTGGGGACCTGTGAATTTAATTCGCTATATCCGTAATTCGTTATATCCGTATAACGAATTTGTATAACCATTATAGCGAATTCGCACTATGCATGTTTTCTTTCAAGTATTAATACCAACTATGTTAGTGAAGCAAATATAACAAAACATATCATCGATAACTAAGGTTTTCTTATGAATTGAGTTTTATATACAAATGCTAAAAGGAAATAAAGTAAGATCAGTTTATCATTTTTTTTAATAATCTTGGAAAGTTCGTTATAAAAGATGTAAATTTCATTATATTTAACCTCAACGGGACTCAAAATCAGTTCGCTATATCCGTAAATTCGTTATATCAGAGTTCATTATAACCGTAAAATTTTACCAAGATTTGTTAAGAATTTTGCCGGGGACCCAGAAGAACTTCGCTATATCCGTGAATTCGCTATATCTGTGTTCGTACTAAATGAGTTTTACTGTAAGAGAGTCTCTGAAATGAAAGCCAAGGGTGTGCTTGATGATATTACTTATAACTTTCCACACAAAGCTGATAGCACAAAAATACGGAGATTATATTTACTCCCTAAAATACACAAACTGGATTTTGAAATCTTTAATACCATTAAACAAAATGGATGCTGCAAAATGTCTATCATCCCATAAGGGAGGCCTATAATATCTCAAATAAAGGCACCTACAGAAAAAATAAGTCAATACATTGACTATTTTTTAACACCTATTGTTCATACTTTGAGCACATTTATTAGGGATAGTTCAGACTTCATTTTAAAATTAGAACGTCTGCGACCACACAGCGAGTGCCTGCTGGTCAGTTATGATGTAACATCACTTTACACAAACATGCAATTCGAGGAGCTAATTGCAGCCGTTGAAACGGCCTACAGAGAATTTGACAGAAGCGTATTCTCAATCCAAGCCCCGCCCACAACGGACCTGAGTTATTTACTCAGATTAATTCTAGAAAATAATATATTTGAATTTAATTCAAATATTTACAAACAAATTATAGGATGTGCGATGGGATCTATTAATGCTCCCCATCTGTATGTGATATTCGCTTGCATCAGATCACCAACGAAATTCTAAACAAATTTCTGGGGAAAACAAAAATAATATATCACGGTCGCTATCGCGACGATGGATTTATCATTTTTCATGGAAATGAAAATGAGATTCATGAACTTTTCTCTATAGCCAATGCTCATCACCCATTATTGAAATTCACATATGAAATTTCTAAGCAAAGTATGAATTTCCTAGACACCACGGTATACAAAGGAAATAAATTCAACAGAGATTTAATCCTGGACTTCAAAACGTATATTAAACCCACCAACACGTTCCAATATTTGGATCGGTGTAGTGCTCATAATCCTTCTGTCTTTAAGGGATTCCTTAAAGGCGAAACCATTCGTCACCTAAGGAATACTAGTGACACTACTGCACTCAACGAAATTTTAAGTGAATTTAAAGTGAATCTCAAAAAGAGAGGCTATAGTGAAAATGAAATCAATCAGAATCATAGTACAAAATGTTCTTGATAATCATAACAGGGACACAGCTCTCAAAATTGTTTTTCTTTTAAAGATGACTCAAGGCACACAAAACATTGATAGTCAAATTGTCACAGGTATATCTTTTGTACAAAAACTCCCTGAGTTAAAACAGAAATTTGTAGAAAGTACTGTTGAAGGATCAAAACTAGAGAAATTGTTCAATTCCATTGAATCTCCTAATTTGTTAATAAGAGGAGAAATGATAGAAAAAGGAGTGTATGTATTAGGTGGAATTAAGTTAAGATCGAGTTTTGGTTGAGAATGAGTACAAAAAGCTTTGTGATTTTCTTGGCTATATGCTCCAGTTTAAATAAGAAGTTTAGAACAATTTAAAAGAATAGATTTTTTCAATCATATTGTATATGGTTTACAATACCAAAGAATGATGAAACGTGATAATTCTACTGTGATGTATAAGGATGGGAGTTATTTTTGCTTTGGTCGTGTTAGATTTTTTCTCTTTACTATTGTTCATGATCAGACCACAGTTCTGGATTCATGGAGAAACTTGAATCTGTACATTATTCTGAGAACTCCCATGGGCTGAAAGTTACAAAAACTGATGATTGTGTTTTTGTTCCCATTAAAAAAATTAAGGAAGGGTGCTTGTTTCTGGAAATTCAAACTGATGGCGATGACAATGATTTGAACACATTTTATGTATGTCGGTTTCCTAACAAACTAGAAGGTGACTGAAATGACTTTCAAAAATGATTATAATGATGTTATTGGTTATATGAATAGCAAACTTTTTCTTTTGTGATAGTATTATCAACAATTTTCATGTTTGCTGGAAATAAAACACTATAATAGTATATATACATGTATACATATTGATATTATTTTTGCTAGCATTAACTGAATGCATTGTTAAGTCATATTTATGCCTTGAAAAAAAAATTCCTTCTTGTAAAATTTCTAAGTTCATTCACGCCTAGGAATTCCTGCTGGTAAAATTTCTAAGTTCAGTTACACCTAGGAATTCCTGCTGGTAAAATTTCTAAGTTCAGTTACGCCTAGGAATTCCTGCTGGTAAAATTTCTAAGTTCCAAAATTCCCTCTCTGCTCTGACAGTATAAATTCTAAGTCCAAAAATTCCTGCTAAATTCCAGGCGTAAAAGATAAGGCATCAAATTGTGTAAAATTCCTGCCAGATTCCAAGCGGAATTGTTGATTTTCCAGGCGTAACTTTAGAGGCGTAATTGAAAATATTCCGTCTCCTGCTCAATTACGCCTGGAAAATACACATTACGCCTAGAATCCGTCTCATTTCCAGGCGGAATCCGCCTCAAATTTTCATACAGGTGGGAAAGCCCCCCTTGATCATCTTCGATGAAACATGGATATAACGAACAGCCTTCAAGATTAAAAGTCCATAAAACAATACAAAATAGGAGCAGAGCAAACATGGACCTCAGACCAAAACATATCAGAGAATCAGATGGGATCAGGTACCATGGAGGAGTGAGCATCCCGTGCCGGTCACTAATACGCCTAGTTGATCTGCTTTATATGCAGGGGGGGGGGGTAAAGATTTTAAAGAATTCATGCATTTTCACTATATGATCATTGGAGCTTTACCCTAATTCAAGAACCCCTGACCCTAAGGACATGAATTTCAGATTCTTTTTCAGTAGAGAGTTGGTTGATGTCCAGGAGTAAAAAAAAAGATTTTGAAATATTACATGTACATTTGTTTCTAGGGGATGTGGGGTGTGTATTCATTATTGGGACTTGAAATTCTAATCTTTGATCCTCTCTACTCATTCTGTGTTAAACTTGGTTGAAATTGATTCAGCAGTTCCTAAGAAACAAGAAGTAAATTATATTAATGGAAGACACACAATGCATGACACATCCTTAGGCAAATATGGATGTACAGACATGCAATGTTTATCTTAAGTATTTAGAAAATAATAGACTGGTTATTAATTTAGACACTTTTTATACCAGTGACCTTGAATTTACTGGAATGATCTTGTATTCGGATTATGACAGATGATGAACAGAATCTCGGTAACTGAAGTACGAGTTTCCAATGATTCTCCATTAAAAAGATAAGACAAGAAATTTATATATACTTTTCTGCTAGTGACCTTTAACTTGCAAAGATGATCTTGGGTCAAAAGTACTGGAGATCACCAAATTTTTGTGAGACCTTATTTTCATAAGTTAAATATGTGGAACTTAGCAGTGGGACAATTTTCACAAATTTTGGTTATTGCTTTATCAAAGCTATGCTAATTAAAATAAATATGCCAGACCTCAACAATTATTTGCGAGTAGACAATCTTGCATAATAATGTGAAAATAAAATTTATAAACAAGAGGCCCATGGTCCACATCGCTCACCTGAGCATTGTGGCTAGGAAAAAAGTAACCAGAAGTCTCTGTCGAGACTGAAGCTCTACTGGTTTGTACTTATAACAAAGGAAGAGAAAAGTACTTAAGCAGTTGGGAATTGAAACTTTACAACAGCAATACACAGAATAATGATCCTTGATTAAGCCTCTTTATGTTCTTAGTGTAGTGTACTTGAATGCCACATTATGTTATAATCAGACTAAAACTGTAGGAGGAGTAGCATTTTGAATGTATTTCACAAAAATTTCTATTTTTAGTAACCACTGCAACACCGTTCAACGAAATCAAAAACCGATACACAGAATTATTTATCTTAGTGTAGTCTACTTGTGTGCCAAGTTACATTGAAATCAGACCAGAACTGTAGGAGGAGTAGCAGTTTGAAAGAATTTCACAGAAATTTCTATTTTTAGTAACCAAGGCAACACCGTTCATCGAAATCAAAAACCGATACACAGAATTTTGTATCTTAGTGTAGTCTACTTGTGTGCCAACTGCCAAGTTATACTGAAATCAGACCAAAACTGTAGGAGGAGTAGCATTTCACAGAAATTCTTTTATTCTGTAACCACGGCAACACCGTTCATCGAAATCAAAAAGTGATACACAGAATTATGTATCTTAGTGTAGTCTACTTGTGTGCCAAGTTATATTGAAATCAGACCTAAACTGTAGAAGGAGTAGCATTTTGAAAAATTGTTTACAGACAGACGGACAGACAGACAGACAGACAGCTAGACGGACGGACGCGGGACGTATTACTATTGCATAAGCTCTTCTGGTCTCTGACCAGTAGAGCTAAACACTGGTTTATTGTTGAGTTAAAGTTTAAATCAAGAAGTAGTCCCACGACTAATCATGGCTTTGCTATTCTTGAGAAGATAATCTTTAAAGAATTTTCCTATATATATCTACGTAAAACTTTGATCAGCCATTGTGGCCCCACCCTACCCCAGGGGGTCATGATTTGTATAAACTTGAATCAACACTACCTGAGGATGCTTCTATATAAATATGACCATCATGGCTTTGCTATTTCTTGAGAAGATTTTTAAAGAATTTTCCTTTATATTTCTATGTAAAACTTTGATCAGTTATTTTGGCCCCACCCTACCCCCGGGGGTCATGATTTGAACAAACTTGAAAGTACACTACCTGAGGATGCTACCATATAAATATGATCATTTATCGGCTTTGTTATTCTTGAGAAGAAGATTTTTAAAGAATTTTCCTTTATATTTCTATGTAAAACTTTGGTCTGCCATTTTGGCCCTGCCCCACCCCTGGGGGTAATGATTTGAACAAACTTGAATCTACACTACCTGAGGATGCTATTTTATAAATATGATCAGTTATGGCTTTGTACTATTCTTGAGAAGAAGATTTTTAAAGAATTTTTCTATACATTTTCTATGCAAAACTTTGGTTGGCCATTGTGGCCCAGCCCTACCCCCAGGGGTCATGATTTGAACAAACTTAAATCTACACTACCTGAGGATGTTTCCCCATAAGTTTCATTTTCCTGGCACAGTGGTTCTTGAGAAGATTTTTTAAACATGCTACGAAATTTTCATTAATACCCAATTATCTCCCCTTGAATGAGGGCGTGACCCTTCATAATTGTACAAATTTGAATCCCCTTCACCTAAGGTTGCTTTGTGGCAAGTTTGGTTGAAATCGGCCCAGCGGTTCTTGAGAAGAAGTCGAAAATGTGAACAGTTTACAGACAGACAGACGGACAGACAGCTAGACAGACAGACGGAAACCGGAAAAAGTGTTATCAGAAAAGCTCACTTTAGCCTTCGGCTCAATTGACTCGAGGTGAGCTAAAAAGTGATTTAATGGTAACCATCGTCTTTACCAACCAGAAGTCTGATGAACTGGAGCGCTGCTGAATCTTTAGTTTCCGTTTAAAAAAAAAGTAATCCACTGCCGACGGATATCTGGTCTATTCTCCTTAAGAAAATCGTGTAAGGACACATTATCCTTGTGATGTACATGTGCAGCCCGCTGCAACGAAAAATTTCCCCGTTCTTTTCTTCGACATAAGATCACTTCGTGAAATTCTGCATGTCACACTTGTGACGTCACACACGTCACTTCCGGTGTACAGCTAATTTCAGTGCGAGCTCTCAGGTGTTAACTAAGCTAATTTTAGTAATATCTCTTAAAAAGAACAAGCGATCGAATAATAAATTACGGTATATACACACAGAAATACACTCCCTTTCTTTTGCAAAGGGGGAGCTGAGAAAAAATAAACAATAAATCTGAACAAAAGTCTGACAAAGCAAAAGAAAATTAAGAGGAAACCCTTCCAAACTAGAAAAAAAATCGATTATGTAGGAGTGGGAGTCAAACTATTACTCATTTTTAATAATGTGAAAATTTAACATTAACATTAACGTGTGTTTTTTCATATCATAACAGCGTAAAGGCGTAAGATTTTTTTTTTTTTTTGGGGGGGGGGGGGGGGTGAAGAACTCATGATTTATCTCTGAAAAGAAAGGGTCACCCCCACTCCCCACCACACCCCCCTCATACTACATGCCTGACATAAATACCTATTTCTTAATTTCGCTCTATCTTTTACAATAAATATTCCGATTGACTTATCCATTGATTATTGATTGATACATGACGTGTAGAAAAACTAGAAATACAAGTAATGTACATGTGTATAAACACTTCTAAAACAGTTGTTGAATAATAACATAATTATTATACTTCACAAGGATTCTTAATAATAAATATTACAAGACTGGTAAATGAAATTCAAACTCAATTTTCTTCTTCGTTGCATTAACACATTCGAAGTTTTCCCGAGTTTATATGCACCCCAGAATGTGGCAAGAGTGTAAGGTTGCTTTGAATATTGAAGTGGTCAGTAAAGTGCATTTGTTTAGACTCGTTAGATGTGAAGAAATTGTTACGTCTTTAATATTTTTTTGCTTGTTTGCTTCTTTT
The DNA here is from genome assembly GCF_032062105.1 of Saccostrea cuccullata. Lineage (NCBI taxonomy): Eukaryota > Metazoa > Mollusca > Bivalvia > Ostreida > Ostreidae > Saccostrea > Saccostrea cuccullata. The sequence goes on along the minus strand of NW_026935746.1, from coordinate 8,717 downwards.
TCGCAAGAAATTGATTAGATGTATATTTATATACATCTACTCGTATATTTATTAATTCATGTTCATAGGCGTCGGAACCGGGGGGTGGGGGGTGTTAGAGGGGACTTAGCCCCCCCCCCCTTCCTTTTTTTTTGCAAAGATATAAAAATTGAAAATTGGGGTAACCTTTTTTTGTTGGTTTAGCCCCCCTCCCCACTTTCACATTGCTTTCGACGCCTATGATGTGTTGTTCGCAATGCCCAGGAAAATTGTTTACGAAAGCTGTGAAGTGGGTACCTGTCACAAATTTCTTTTGATATTCATGAAAATCAAAGGACCCCACCTTCAAAACACAACTTCGCGTATTGTCTATTGCAATTATTTGATATTTTTAAACGTTGACACAAATACTACAGACAAAAGAGAATAACATAATTTACTTTTTAAGTTTAAAATTTGACGAGTGACCGGGGACTACAGATAATGCCTTATTGAGAGTTGTTCTTCACATCAATGACCTCTTACTCTCTCAGAATAGTTTATGACTATCCAAACTACTTTGTAATTTTTATTTATTTATGTATGGTTTTATTTATTTATTTAATTATTTTAATTTAATTTTTATAGAGGGGTTTCGCCTCACCCCTGGAATTTGCAGAGTTATGAAATGTATACTCTAAACCAAGTAGAAGTGACCTTGGAACCCCTAGAAAAAGCGGACCCCTCATCGAAACACAGATGTATGCCTTTTGTGAAAAATTATTAAAAGTCAAAATTACACCCCCCTCCCAAACGAAATAAAGATTTTTCACGTTTGGGAAATGAGTTTTCGTATTTTTTCTTTTGCTTGTCAAGAAATTCCTGGCTTGGATTTTTTTTGTGGGGGTGGGGGGTGGGGTGGGGGTTGGGGGTTGGGGTTGGAAAGTCGACTAAGGGAATCATGCCAATAATTCACCAACCAAAATGAAGTGATTCTTTTCTTTTGAGAATTTTTTAAAATATATATTTTCTGCAAGACCATTTTGACAACTCTGGTACCAGTGCCTAGTAAATTTTATGTATTTTGTAAATAAAATGTATAAAGGTTTTTGACCGAAACTATTTTTTTCCCAGTGCATAGGAGGACACTTCACTAGAGATGTTTATAAAGACATTCGTATCAGCTAATGTGACTGATATTGTTTAACACCTGCTTATTAATATTTTTTATGAATGCGAATACCTGATTTTTTTGTACGGAGAAGGAACGTATATTGCTTTTAATTACCGAAAATCGCTGTTTCTGGGGATTGCATAATACTGAAAAAAAATTAAAATAAATTTCAAATGTAAAATAAAAGAATGCTTGGTATTAAAATATTTCAAATCAGTAGAATTGAATGCTATTACCGACATCTGAAGAAATAGGCTATAAAAGGTTTACATCACATCTCTCTTCATCTGCACTTTAATTTTAAACACGACAGAATTTGTAATTTTTTGTGTATAAATTAATAATTTCTATATACTTTGGAAACTCACATTAAATATTTCAGTACACTTTCCTCGAGCTCTTTTCTGCAGTTCCTCTGGAAGTTTACGTCGATCCGAGGTGTTGTTTGAGCTTCACAGAGATTCTCTACGTTGCTATCATTTTGATTTTTTGTGGTGGTGGGGGTATTTTATTCTTAACCTATTTAACGTTGGAGTTGAATCTTGTACCTTACTTCAAGACCTTAAGATTGATTGTGACCTTTGAATCATATGTCAAGGTCATTAATAACCACCACATCTTTACCTCCTATCCTACCAACCGAAATAAACACTGAAAGGTGTTAACTTTCTAGATACATGTACTTCATGTTTCTTTTTACCCTTGGGTCAAGGTCAAATGTCAAGGTCGATTTCAAGTTCAAAGGTCAAGGTAATTTACTTTGGTAAATAGCTAATATCAACATTTTATTTAGGTTATTAATGACCTTAACCTAAGTTCAAAAGATCTACTTCAGTATGTTACATATCTTGACATAATTCTTCATGAACATCAGAAACTTAAATATACTGGTCGTTAAGCGCATTGAGTGCGCACGCATGTGCATGCACGTTTTTCATTCAATTTTGATAGTGGCATAATGTAGGCATTCATTACATCTATTCATATTCGAAATTTCATCTGTTTTATTGAGAACCAAGAAAGTTTTAGGCATTTAAAGTTTTAGCCAATCAGATTGCAGCACACGTGAATGTGCGTGCGTTCATGATTATTCTTTATATCATGCTGTAGATCTTCATAATGTATGACTATGTTCAAAATTTCAAAGGATTTTGTCAAAAAACAAGAAAGATATTTAGACTTTAGTTTCAGCCAGTCAAAGCGAAGCCCACGTGCATGCGCGCGAGATCTTGCTATTTTGACCATGTCGTCTTGTCTTTACAAATAATATATTCTTATATTATGAGTTTCAAAGCATTTCATCGAAAGTTTAGAAAGTTACGGCTATATCAATTATATTGGTCATTATACGTGTTGCACGTGCGCGCACATGCCCGCAAAATGACATTCGTTCCGCACATCTACATAACATGCATAGTGACCCTAAAAAGGTTTCACCTAGATCGGATGATTAGTTTACAAGAACAAAATAGCGGACAAAAAGGTACCCAGGAAGAAGAAAATCGGAAGAAAGTCAAAACAATATGTTTTCAAACTCCGTTTGGGGAACATAATTAGTTGTTATAGCCGCTCGAACACTTTAGCGAGTGTGGGAGCGGATCTAACAGATAATTTTGATTAGATTGAGTAAGTGGTGGTGTTTGGGAAAAAATTCGACCCTCCACCCCACTAACCGGAAGAAATAGGATTTTCATAAATGGTAATTTTTTTCAAATTTTTTTTTCTCTTTGAATTAGCCCCCGCCCCCACCGAAAACCACTTCCAATTTGCTTCCGACGCTAATGTTGCAGATTCGTTGAATAGCTAGCTTTTAGGCACATTTGGGTGAAACCAATGATTTTTCAGGCATATTGCATGAAGCACCAATGTGGCAACTGTTGACACATTTCCCTGTAAAGATTTATAATGTTGTTCAGAAGGTGGAACCCAACCATTTGGAGCAAAACTTGGAACATGTCTTTATGGTTTGAGATCAGCTGATCAGTTGTTATTCTAAAATTTCGAAAGAATGAAAATAATGCATTTCAAATATGTTGTTAAAACTATTATGGTGATTTCGAAATGGCACTACCAATTTTTTTTTTTTTTTTTGTCGATTAACTACGATATTTGAATCGACAAAAAAATTGTAACTGCAATATTGTTTGAATAAAAAATAGTAAATAAAAACTAATAATTAACGAATGACTTTGTACTTACAGTGTTGCAGGCAGAAGTAGTCCACAGGATTTCTCAGTCACATCTTTTACCTCAGTGGTGCAGTAAGGCTGCATGGACTGCTCATTTAGTGCAGAAGCCTGCGTTGACCCTCTTGCTAGTGTCCATATTGTCTCTTGAGCAGGTGTGACAGACTTTATCGATCTTTAAAATTGTGTGACAGAGTTTGCAGCTAGTCGACCTTTGATGTTGTGTGACAGAGTTTTTGTCGATCTTTGAGATTGTGTGACAGAGTTTGTCGACCTTTGAGGATAGTGCGACAGAGTTTGTCGATCTTTGAGGTGATGTGAAAGAGTGTGTCGACTCTTGTGTTGCCGTCTCCCGTATTCGATAGAGCTCTAGGTGATCGGGGTGGGGGGTTGTCTAGGTAACAGGTCAGTCCGAGGTCCTCCAGAGTCGGAGTCGGTTGATACATTATATGGTCATTTAGTCGGAAAGGGCCTTCCTGTTGATGGATTTAACCCGAGGCTGAAAAAATAAGATCAGTCAGGACCCTAGCTAGCTGCAGAACTGTAGCGTTATGGTTTCATATACATGTATTAGTCTTTGACCATAACGCTACAGATCCCGTGAGCAAAAATGTGCAATTTACGGCACAAGATTTCTTGCGCACTTTTGGGGAAAATCTCTCCACTTTTTAGCATTGGTCAATCAACTACCGTTCACTCCCTAATTTTAGACACAATCTTTAATCAATCTGTATACTAGTAATTTATCCACCTCCCAACCCTATGTAGTTTTCTCTACATGCGATAAACTCGTTTAATGTGAATTTTCAGCAATCCAATAGATAATTCTAATCAATCTAAAACAAATTTGACCCCCATCCTCTTTTCGAAATAGGATTTTCAAGTTTGGACAATTTTCCTCTTTTCTTCTTTTTCAGGTAAATTGATTTTTTTTTCGGGCTGCCCCTCCCCCACATATAAAAACGCTGCCCGTCACTGGTTTACAGTTTATAAATGGTAAAACTTGTCCTGCTTCCTTTAAAAGCCTTTATATCCTTGAATTCTTCTCTTGAACAGGGATGCATCGTCTCAAGACCAAGCCACGGTTCGGAATACTATAGCTCTCTCTCTCCCATGATGGGGAAGGATCGTACATTTTGGCCGTGGTCTGTAACGATGACAGGAATGTGGCCATTACAATGTTTTTCGACAGCCGCAGTTCCATCAATTGCAGTTTTACAATTCTGACTTCAGGTAATCACATAATAACAAAAGAACACGAGGAAATGTTTTTTGATTCTAAAAACGAGTATATTGAAAGACTCACAGAGGATGAAAAAAATGAATTGGAAGGTCAAATGACTAAAGAAGAACTTCTTATTGCATTACAGAATGCAAAAAACGGAAAATTCCCCGGACTTGACGGTTTCACTTATGAATTTTATAAGTTCTTCTGGAAAGATATCTATAAATATTTGCTTAATTCTATAAACCATGCGTATTCTATAGATTCTCTATCAATTTCACAGAGGCAGGGAGTGATAACATGCCTTCCTAAAAGTGGCAAATCAAAAATGTATTTAAAGAATTGGCAACCGATATCTCTTCTAAATGTTGATTACATTTACAGATAATTTTTGAATGCCTCTTAATTTCTATCATCTTGCCGAATATAATCACGGCCGGGAAATGTCTACATATACATGTAGAAGTTAGCTAAAATAATCATCATAAAAGAATACAAAAGACACATAATTACGGAAATAATATTTTGCAATAGAATTTTAAAAAGCGAGAGGTTTTACGCAATACGTCAACAGACAATTGTGAATTTCAAAAAAAAAAAATCCGTTATTTTACTCAGAGTCGCCTTGGCACGGAAATACATGTGGTTGATTCAACCGCGTACAATGTATATAATTCATTCTATAAGTAGTAGTTTTATCTTCTAAAGTCCACATTATTTTATTAGTGAAAAGAAAAGCATATTTACTATATATATAAATAGATTGATTTTATATTTAAACTACATGCGTTCGGTAACAAATACACATGTTTTACGGCAATTAAAATCGTGTTATAAAACTATCGATTTAAATCATAGGCATATATGTACAGAAAAAAAAAACGTTTTTATTATTTATTTATTTATTTATCTACTGTGTATTTATATTAAAGCACCTGAAATTAGAATTAAAGAATAATTTCAATGCAAGGAAAAGATCGGAGGCATTCCGAATAAATCGTTCATCTTGCGTTCACCGTTCGTTCACCGTTAACTTTGCGGTCGCGTTCGCGCTCCGTTCGCGTTCTGTGTTCACCGTTCACACATCGTTCACCAATTTGCGTTCAGCGTTCGCACATCGTTCACTCACCGTTCGCTCTGCGTTCATTCACCGTTCGTTCACCGTTCAGGTGGGAAACTAGAACGTTTCAGGGACTGTATAAGTTAACTTCTGCGTGTATTGCAAATAGGATTAAAAAATACATTTCAAAACTTGTAAGCCAAACACACTCAGGCGGGTTTTATTAAAAACAGATATATCGGAGAATGCACTCGTCTCATATATGATCTAATTCAAAAAGCAGAGGAAGAAAATATTTCCGGCATACTTTTATTACTAGACTTCGAAAAAGCTTTTGATACTGTTGATTGGAACTTCATTTTTAAAACTTTAGAATTTTTCAACTTTGGGGGATCAATAATAAAATGGTTTAAACTACTCTATCACGATGTATCTAGCTATGTGCTTAACAACGGTCATTTTTCATCCTTCTTCACAATAGGAAGAGGTGTAAGACAGGGGGACCCTCTTTCGCCTTATTTATTTATTCTAGTGGTAGAGCTTCTCAGCGCCTCTTTAAAAAAAATCCCGACATTAAGGGAATAAACATTAAAGATTCAGAATACCTTGTTAGCCAATATGCAGACGATACTTCTCTAGCGCTCGAAGATGATGAAAAATCCCTGAACTTAGCACTAAAATGCATAAACTCCTTTGCGACTTGCTCCGGGCTAAAACCCAATTTCGAAAAAACACAAGCTTTATGGATTGGTGCAAAAAGGGGCTGTGGTCAAGAGAATAAGACAAAAGAAAAATAATGTGGAACCATGACGGTAAATTTAAACTCTTAGGTATAACTTTTGACTTAAACAAACCTGATATCACTTATGATAATTATGAGGAAAAGTTACAAGCTGCCAAAAAGCTTATCAATGGTTGGTCTTTTAGAAACCTCACATTGATCGGAAAAGTCACCATGCTCAAAACACTGGTTTTACCAATTTTTGTACAACTTTTTACTGTTCTTCCAGACCCACCTTCAGATTTTTTAATGACACTTCAAAATATGTTTTTTGAATTTATCTGGGAAGGCAAACCAGACAAGATCAAGCGCAACGTTCTATATAATTCAACAGACAACGGAGGGCTTAAGGTTCCTCATCTAGCATCTTTCTGCCAAGCCTTAAAAATATCATGGGTCAAGAAAGTACTTGACCCTAATATTCATTCGCCATGGAAACTCTTGCTCTCAGACACGACACAAAAATTCGGAAATGACAAAATGTGGTATTTTAGAAATGAAGGTTTAGAAACCATTGCAAGTAAATTTAATCCATTCTGGAAAAGTGTATTAATATCTTGGGGAAAGGCTAGTCAAAACTCTACCACAGCCCCTTGTGAAATTCTTAGTCAACCACTATGGTTAAATAATGATATCAAAGTCGGAAAAAAATATGTGTTTAAGCGAAAATGGATTACCACTGGCATATTTTATTTTTTATCAATGATTTAATTACGGAAAATGGCGATTTCATGAATTTTAACCAATTTAATAATAAATACATGTTAAATACAAATTTCGTGGAATATACCGGATTATTATCAGCAATCCCTAAACATTGGAAGCAAATAATTAGAAATCATCAAAAGTTAAATGAAATTAAAAGTGAAAATATTTTAAAACTTCAAAGAAATGTTAAAGTCACAAAATACTTTTATCATTTCTTTGTTGAAAAGATAGCAGAGTGAGGAAAAACTTTCAATGCATATTCCTGAAAATAAATGGAAAAATTCATTCTCTTTACCCTATTTAATAACTCCGATGCTTTCAGTTTAAGCTTTTACATCAAATATTTTTTACAAACAACAAACTTATGAAATGTAAATTAGCTGAAACAGAACTTTGTTCCTTTTGTCATGATACTAAAGAAACACTTATCCATCTAATATGTTTGTGTCCTTTTTCAATTACTTTATGGTCTAACTTAAGGGATAAACTTCGTAACACTTGTGGTTTAATAATTGAATTTACACCTGAAGAAACAATATTTGGATATAATAGTTGTAGTAAAACTGCTTTCAGATCGTTGAACATAATTATTCTAATTGCAAAGCAATATATAATGCATTGTAAATGGAAAAATATAACGCCCTCTTTTCTTGCTTTTTTGGAAGTACTTAAATATTATAAAACTATAGAGCTTTTTTCCTCCTTTTCTCTTTCTTATAAAAAAGCAGACATGATAAAGCAAAGTTGGGATTTTTTGAAAACATTTCTCAGTCAGTGAAGATAAAATACAGAAAAGTAATAAATATTATTGTACATTTTTTAAAATTGTTCAATGGAAGCACTTTATGTCTATTATGTATAAATATTTGCCTTTTTTCCCCACTACATTGTAACTTTGTAATGTTTGTATGATGCATGTTATGACAGAAATAAAAAATATGAATGACAAAAAAAAAATACAATTCTGACTTATTCTAATGCTAATTTTTTTTTTAAATGTTGTACTCACAAAGGTCCATATCATTTTGGAGAGAGAGAGAGAGGGAGAGAGAGAGAGACGTAATTTTCACGTAAATCATTGCATGCTCTTAAAGCATAAAATTCATTTTTCAATTAAAAAACTTACAAACAAACTAAATAACGCCAATAAAAATAAATAAAGATTAATAACAAAAAAAAAAAAAAAAATTTGGGGGGATACGATAGTATATATTCAAGTATCATTATAGATTTTCGCAGAATGCGATCAGGAGGGTCGAAAATATCGAAATTCATTTATAGCTGGGTCCCCACATGGATTTCCCAAACCTCAAGCCTCCTCGGGCGTCCATTTCAACAGTACCCGAGCTATACCCTGGTTTTAATAGATGTCAGTCCGAGAAATTGAAAGAAAATTCTCAGGTTACTGTTGTTAAAACGTATTTCTATACACTCCCCGTAAATTGTCCTGTCAGGGGATTCCGAAACCTTGATCACGTGACGCGAACCTGCTTACGTCAGACTGATTTTGAAGGGTCACCTGTCAACATCCGTCATAGCTTTTGCTTCTGCATTTGCATTCATTCTGCGATTTCACACTGCTTTTCTACGAGACAACTTGCACAGAAGAAGATTCCATCGAGATG
>NW_026935745.1:0-6609 GCF_032062105.1 Saccostrea cuccullata | reverse complement strand
ATGCTTAACAAAATAATGATACTTTAAAAGATATGATGCAAAAGGTTTTAAAAAAATCAGTCAAGATTCGCGTCCTAAATTTTCCCCCTACCGAGCTTCCATTGGCCTTCCGGAAAATATCCTGACCATTTTAACATGGCAATATGTCCTCTATCATCACTGAAAATTTCAGCGCTCTAGCTAACCTTTTTGAGTTCCATCACAGACAAGGAGGTCATCAAAATTTCGATCAAAGGGCAAAACTTGACCGGAAGTGAATTTCAAAAAAATGAAAAAAACGTATAAGGTTTAGAAAAAGATACACCTTCCCCAAAATTTCAAGTAAATCGGTCGAGCCATCTCCGGAAATCTTCTCACAAAAATTGTAAAGAAAAAAAAATAATAAAAGTGAAAAAGAAACAATAAAAATATAGGGTCTTCCTTTGGAGACAAAACCCCTTAATAAAAATAGTGGAAAAGAAACCTAAGAATAACAAGAAGGTCTTCCGCTGAAGACAAGACCTTTAAAAATAGTGGAAAAAAACCAAAGAATAACAGTAAGGTCTTCCGCTGAAGACGGAAACCTTAAACGTTTAATATTAACCCCTTTTATACAATATATTTTTCTTAATGTCCAAAAAAATATTTAAGCTTTTCTAAAACAATCTCGTCTACCCAACCGAGTGCTTTCCATGAACTCTATCTTTTTTTCATCGAACTTTAAGGGACTCCAGTAGACGAAAAGGGTTTGGGATTCCCAACCTAGTCACTCTCAATATCAAGGACTGTAGTGATAGAAATAATATCCACTGAAAAAAGCCACTGGTGAAGTGAACGTAGTGGTAAACAAAATGGAGTCCTTTTCAAATAAATGTATCTCGAAAGGGCTGCCCATTAGGGGGTTATTTGTAATTTTTCTCTTCGATTGAACCTACTCAGAAGAACTTTTTCATTATTATAAAAATACAAATTCAAAATAACGTGATTCTTTAAATTTGTTTCCCTCAAAATTTCATACAACACAATACTACTAGTACGTACGTTTTTTTCGCACTAAAAAGCATTTTAATACCCCAGTATTACTCTCTCTCTCTCTCTCTCTCTCTCTCTCTCTCTCTGGAAAACAATTGGAAATTAAAAAAAAAAAAAAAAAAGCTCTTGCTATTTTGCTCCAAAAAATGATATATTAAATTTAATGGTCTTGTATTATGAATATTCATTTTCGCATAATTTAAAAAAAAAAAAATTAAAGAATGAGTGCACTTAAGTACGTCAATTGGAACCTTTTCGGCTACCATTTTAATCTTTGAATTACAATATACCCCTAAATTAATCTATGATTATTGTGCAAGCATATGCTTTTGATATTTATGTCTTGAATTTTTTGTCATACATCTTTCTGTAATTACAGACAATGCCATTGAAAAGAACATGTATAAGCCTTTAATTCCGAAAATTTACCACTATCGAATTTAAAAACCGCAAATAAGCGGAGACATTTAAATCAAATTTTTACATTTTCAGATTTTTATTGATTCTTGTAGATTTTTTTTCTATTTCGTTTGATGTATAACATGACATATATTTCTGTACATAAATTTATAAAAAATGCATACAAAACGGAATATTTACTTTGACGTACAGTGTACGCGTGCGTAACTGCATGAATTTTTTAACGTAAAATCGTAAAATGACGTAAAGCTTATAATAATTTGATGAATTTTTTATTATTAAATCTTTGATTTGATTTCCTTAAAAAATCAACAATTAAGGATTTTTTAATCGTAAAATAGAAATAAACATTTTAAATATCTTTGAGAAACGAATGACGGGAAGGGGGGGGGGGGGGGGGGACCAAATGATCGTCAATGGACAAAAATAAAAACAAAAAAAAAAATATTCTTTTTCTGGGATTTCTTCCAATTTATGGCTTTTTAATGCAGTAAAATGGCAGAAATTACATTACTGCAATGTAAAAGAAAATTAGCAACATTTGGATAAAAAATCCTATTGTGGTATAAAAAGACACACGTACGGGTTTCCATAGCTTAGACTAGTGGGATAACTGGTAAACCAAAAGGCCTCGGGTTCGATCCCAATTAAGCAGAGGCACGTTATTTTCTCGTTACGCTATCAAAGTATCTATCTTTAAAAAAGAAGTTCGAGACAGTCCTTAGTCCCCCCCCCCCCCCGGGTCAATAAAAATCTATACAATATACGAATAGATAGAAAGTATTGTTATAGTACCTGAAATTTTTTCAAGTGCGACAGTTTTTTTTTTTCCCTCCAAAGGGAAAAAAAAAAATTTCTTTTAACACAAGTTAAAAATTTACATGTTTTAGTTTCGAATGTTTTAATACTAAAACTTCTTGGCTTATTGAAAAGTATTCTGCACCCAAGAATAATTGTATTTGTCTCTTGAAATAGAGTTTGATCCTTTTCTTCTAAATATATTTATTTTCAATAATTTAAACATAAATATAAAATAGGAAACGGAAGGCCAGGAAAAATGAATCAAATGTTAAAAATTACCAAGAAATAATAATTGAACACTTTCGAATTTGATGCACCAAATCTTTATTGAATTATACAAACGCATTGGAAACAAGTTTGAAAACTTTCAAGTTCTTTTTGTGAATGAAAGACTGATTTCATAACGACACCCGAAGAAGAAAGTCAATACTTTTTCAGTTAATCATAATGTCACATCCATCCCCACCCAATAAAAATATATGTATTTTTAAATCTTGTTAAAAAACAAATCTGCAATTTATATGTATGAAGTTAATCATGAATTAATTTTGAACCGATCATTGTATATAAGATGAATAACAAACCACAATACCAGAATATAAATTTTATATGAATCCCACATGCTACATGTACACTCCACAATCTTATTTCTAGGAATAGAATGTAAGGCTTATACTAAGCTTCACTGTTACCTTCCTGAGGAAGTACACGCACACATTATACATGTAATTTATTTAAGTCATCTTAAATGCTAGTTACATTTTAGTATTGGTTAAACATGCATGTTAAAAATAGCAACAGAAATAAATAGAATGGGTAAAACATTTTTGCATGTAATATTCTTCGATTATCGTGAACGGAGGGGGGGGCATATCTCAGCTATGGAGATTCACGCTTAATTGATTACCTGAATTAATTAAACAAGAACAAAGCACACATGTACAATCTTAAGCTGTAACTTTTGTTATTTTTTAAAAAAAATACTTAATTGTTGTAATTTATACATTTTTTATACACGAGAAGATGTATATATATGAAATGGTTAGTTGATCCACAGGAGTTCGCGTACCTATCAATTAAATTTTCAGTAAATAGAAAAGATAATGTAATACGTATAATAATATAATACTGTGTTATTATTATAGATATTACGTATCTTTTTTATTTACTGAAAATTTCGGTAAAATTGATAGGTACGTGAACTACGGTGGTTGATCAAGCACGCAGATTCAAGCCCACCAACATGTATTTTTTTTATGTTCGACTGTTTGATTGATTGATTGTTTGTTGTTTTAACGTCCCTCTCGAGAATATTTCACTTATATGGAGACGCCACCCACTGTCGGTGGAGGACTACAAATTTTTTCCTATGCTCGGCACTTAGGGCCTTTGAGCAGTGAGGGATCTTTTTCGTGCCAGGACCTACTGCGACACGGTCTCGGTTTAGACCAACTTTATCCCAAGGACCGGTCTCCACGTCCCGCAGTGGGATTCAACCTGCGACGTAAGGATTGACTCCTTACTTCGCGACTCTAGAGCAGACGCTCTTAACACTACGCCACGCGGGCGACCTTTTTTTATGTTCGATAAATCCTTTATCATAGAATATAGAGCTGATCCATCATTGACTTAAGTATAATAGATTCAGATACATGTATTTATATCCTCCTACTTCCATATATCTTGAACAAATATAGGCATATAACCACGGATTAATATATTTTGCATAAGCGTCGGAACCCGGGGGGGGGGGGGAGGGGAGGAGGCACTTAGCCCCCTTTTTTTCCTTAAAGATATACTTAGTATAGACATTGGACATTGCTGCGTAGGCTTACCCCCCCCCCCCCCCCCCCCACCCCCACCCCACTTTCCATGTTGCAATATAGGCTTAAAATTGGGAAAGTGGAGTGTTTGGAAAAAAGGTTTGGAGTTCGAACCTACCCCCCCCCCTCCATGTAATTGGATTTTCATGTCTTACGAATGCACATTTCCTTTTTTTTTCTTGCTTGTCAGGTCTTTTTGAAGGTTTAAAAATTCCTTATACCCCCCTCCCCCCCCCCACTTTCAGTTTGCTTCCCTGATGCCAATGTTTTAGAGGAACCATGTACTAATTTTGCATTAAACTGCCAATACATGTACATGTTCTATGCAACTTCTGCAGGAAAAATTTATAAACATTGTTAAAGTTTGTTACATGCTTACATTTAATAAATTACGGTAGCAAATTTTAATAATTTGAAAAGCATATACATATTCATTTAATTGCGATTCAACAGAGGGAACAAGATTATTATTTGCCAAGGTAGATGTTAATGTTTGTAGTAAAGTCTTTGTAGGGGGAATAATTACTGCAGGTTAAATAATCCTTTATTTTAAAGGTTAAATAAAATCATTAAAAGAAGCTCTTAATCCTTAAACGTTTAATTTATAATTCCATACTGCATTGATGTTTTAAAAAGGGCTGAATGTGATCTAGACGTTATTACATGTAAATGCAACAGCCTGATTAAGTACATGTAGATAAACCATGCACAAAATACTAATAGGTTGGAATGTTTTAAAGCTGTTCAAACAAATAGTATGAATTTGTAACAATTTGTATTAATTATAACATTTTAGTGATGTATCATGTTTGCCATTTTAACATTCGGCGTATTGTGTATAACCTCATCAAACAGATTATGAAAAGGACGATAAACATATGTTCAATCTGTTTAATTCTCAATCATGAAATATTTTAGACAGTGGGACTGTAACTTACAATGTATGCGAGCATCCGTAAATTCAAGAAGAAACTAGTGGGTATTGTTTTTTTTAACAAAAACACGTCTCCCCTTCTTTACCAAAATTTACAAATGCAGCTTTACTATCAAGGTCAAAAATAATACTGCAGTGCATCTTTCAAGTCTTTTATAGGATCTAAAGTTATTGTCTGGTCTTGCTTTTTTCTTAATTTAATCTTAAATGAAGAAAATGGTCAAGGTAAAAAAAATTGATGTAGTGTATTTAGGCTTAGAGTTGTCTTTACTTGTTCCAAATAACAATCCTAATGTCAAGAAAGGTATCAAGTTATCAATTCAAATATATTTCATATGAATGTTTGACCTTTTACCTAATAATAATTGGATCAAGGTCAAAAATTTTATCACATAATCTCTCCATCTTAGTGTCCTCTGCATGTTACAAGTTTGAAGTCTAAATGTCAAAAGATTCTCAAGTTATGTTCAAAACATGTTTTTTTTCTATTTGACCTTGGGTCAAGGTCAAAGTCCTTGTGCACTAGATCTTGTTTTTAATGTCTTCTTTCTATGTTACATGTTTGAAGTCCTAATATCAAAGGGTACTCAAGCTATGACCTAAAATCTATTTAGATGTAAAAAATTTTACCTTGACCTAATAATATTGGATCAAGGTCATATAATATGATCACATAAACTTTCTCCAATGTGTCCTCTGCATGTTCCCAGTTTGAATTCTAAATCTCAAAGATATCTCAAGTAGTGGTCAAATCATGTTTTTATATTTGACCTTGAACAAAAAAAGGGTCAAGGTCAAAGTTCTTGTGCACTGCATCATGTATTTAATGTCTCCCTTCTATGTTTTAAGTTTGAAGTCTTAATATCAAATGGCATTCAAGCTATGGCCTAAACTCTATTTTGTTGTGAAAGTTTGACCTTGACCCTATAAACATTGGATCAAGGTCAAAAATTTTGATCACATACACCTTTCTCCTATGTATCTTCTGCATATTCCAAGTTTGAAGTCTAATTGTCTAAGGTATCTAAATTTATGTTAAAATCATGTTTTTTCTCTATTTGACCTTGAACATAGAAAGGGGTCAAGGTCAAAGTTTAGGTGCACTACATCTTGTATTTAATGTCTTCTTTCTATATTTTAAGTTTGAAGTCCTAATATTAAAGGGTTCTCAGGCTATTGCCAAAACTCTATTTTAATGTAAAAGTTTGACCTTGACCTTTATATATATCAAGGTCAAAAATTTTGGTTGCGGACACTCCGCCTTAAGGTCATCTATCTAATTTCCAAGTATGAAGTCTTCAGGTCAAAAAGGGGATTCAAGTTACGGCCTGGACAAAATTTGGATGAAGAAGAAGAAAAATAATAAGAAGAACTAGATACGATCTCGTTGCGAGCAACGAGTGGGTCTTCCATCAAATTTTCGATGAAATTCATCAAAAGCAGGAATTTATCGTAACATCCGATTATCGTATTATCGGATCGACTTAAACAGCGTAAAATAGAATTCCGGTTAATCTGATCGACTTATATACCGACAAATAGGAATGTTCTAGAATAATGACGTCACATGCGCAATTAGGATGCGTGTACGGTTCAAATATTCAAAATGGAGGATATAAA
>NW_026935744.1:0-6522 GCF_032062105.1 Saccostrea cuccullata | reverse complement strand
TTACTAAAAATAGCATTGAGATCCCACTCCAATTTTTTCATGAGGGGACACTACTAATACTGACGTTTGACGACACGCACATGATTTGAAAAATTTCCGTAGACAATTTTTTGTTATTTAACCTTAAATTTCTCAAAAAATGCCAAATTTTCCATTTTTCACATTTTGAGAAACTATGCTATTTTGCAGAACCGTTTTCTAAGAGCGGGGTCAATTCTGGAATAACTGGTTATATGCCCTGTATTCTTTAACAGTTGATGTTTTCTTATGATACAACAATTTATATTTGAGTTCACTACATAAAGATAAAAATGCATTCATATTTCCTCAATTTTCATGTTTTTGTTTGGTCAAAAATGGCCGAAAATGGCCAAATTCAATGTATCCGTCTCCATGGCAACCGGATGCACGTGGGAAACTTCTAACACCATATTTGCTGGTTTTGTACCAAGGTGCACTTGTGGTGCAAATTTCATCAAAATCGGAGATATGTCGTTTCCAAGATTTTTTGGTGCTTACAGAGAATGCATGTTAATTACGATGCAATATTATTGCTAGAATGCTGGATTATAGATATGATAAATCACTTGCAGGACACTTACTTTTTCTAAACGGATCATCCAGTTTGTGAGAATCAGTCAATCACGTCCTGATTCATTGTCTCTTAATTACTAATTGTTTTAAAAATGTTAAACAATTAAACAATATGAATAATAGGTATCGTGTGTGTGTTTTTACTGTTTTAAATACATACAATTTTGTAAATACAAATGTTCACTCAAATTATACCTGTAATACAGTAAAACGGAACAAAATCTTTCTTTTTGAAGATAAAATACTTGGGTGCACCCTTGATCAGAGCCAAGATAATAAATTTTAATACGCTTTCCTAACAATGTAGAATTATTTAAAACAGACTGCCAAATCAATTCGGTTACAAGATCCTGTTATTTCCATCTTCGTAACATCGGTAGAATAAGATCACTCATAACAGAGGATGCTTGCAGGACACTCGTTTGATCTTTAGTGACATCTAGACTTGATTATGGCAATGCACTACTGTTTGGCCTCAATGCCACATCCTTACAAAATTTGCAGGAAGTTCAGAACACTGCAGCCAGACTGGTGACACGTTTGAGAAAACATGAGCATATAACACCAATCTCATAACTCTTCAATGGCTACCTGTGGCATACCGTGCACAATATAAAATTATTTTGTACACTTTCAAGGCCTTACAGAAGCTCGCCGCGGAATACATCCAGGAACTTGTTCAGGTCTATCGCCCACAACGTTCACTACGGTCTGGGGATTCACTGAGCCTTGTTAAACCACGCACTCGAAGTAAGATGTTTGGAGATAGAAGGTTTGATGTATCTTAAGTCACCCTGTGGAACTGCCTCCCGCAGGATCTACGGAAAGAACAGTCACTTGACGTTTTTAAGAGAAATCTAAAAACACATCTTTTAAAACTCGCCTTTAGTTTATAAGGCTCTAGTCACAATGGAGCATCCAATTTTATAAAAAAAAGAGGGAAAAAAGAAAAAAAAATTGACCTATGATTTTATTTTTTTGCTTTTTTGTTTTTATATTATACTCGTCCTTTGTTTTATATTGTACTTGTTTTTTAAGATGTGTTGTATTTGTATTGTTTCATCATGTATATTATTAGTAACATTTAGTTTCTTGAACATTCCAGAGTGGTCAACATGTTCGGTCATTTTTTCTAGAACATTCTTGAACTTTGTGTATGTCCAGAACTTTCCAGTAATATCATGTATTTACAATTTCTAGAATATTCTTTAGATTTATATTACTGTATAAATACCCTGTCAATTCGATGCATAAATAATTGTGAATACTTTGTCGTATAAGCACTCATTGAGATATAAATGGGATATATTTTCACTGGGACATTGTGTGCAGCAACGGACACTCTGATGTATGTATTTTTAGATTCTTGCTAAGTTTGTACTTTATATTTGATATATTTATTATATATTACTGTTAATAAATTATTGTTAAGTTTAAATTGTGTTATTGATCTTTGCTGGCATTTAGGGTTATTCTGACCCATAACAGAATTGGGGGGCTCGTCCGGGATAAAGAATTTTTTGCACTTTTGCAGTTTATTGTCAGAATTTTTGTTTATTGAACCGTTAAATTTAATTATAAGCCAGCAGAAATCAACATGGTGTTTTCGGTCACAGACTTTCTTAGTTCACCAAGTGTTCAGGTTTTTGATACGTTAAAAAAGGATGACTTGATCGCATTAGGTTTGCATTTTGGGTTAGATGTTAAATCCTCTCAGAAAAAGCAAGACATTAGAATTAAGGTTGCAAACAAACTAGTAGAAGAAAACATCTTTGAAAAATACGATCTTCCAGAATATACAGTTAAATCAGAGTTAGGCTCTTATAAAATGGCAGAATATCAGTTTCAAGTAGAGTTAGAGAAAATGCGATTTGAAAGAGAAAAATTAGAAAGAGAAAACGAGAAGAGAACGAAAGAGTGAACGACAAATTAGAAAGAGACAAATTAGAAAGACAAGAGCGAGAAAGAGAGCGTGAAATGAACTTTGAATTAGAGAAATTAAAATTACAGAACCAACCAGAACCGTCAGTTGTCAAAACTGAATTTGATGCAGCAAAAAATATCAGATTAGTTCCAAAATTTCAAGAAAAATCTGTAGACAAATATTTTCCACAATTCGAAAAGGTCGCAGAGAATCTTTAAATGGCCACGAAATGTTTGGTCAACGATGTTACAAAGTGTACTGGTTGGAAAAGCGGCTGAGGTATACTCTGCACTAGGGGTAGTTGAGAGTTCAGACTATGAGAAGGTCAAAGCAGCAATATTAAAAGCATATGAATTAGTACCTGAAGCGTATAGACAAAAGTTCAGAAAGTATAGAAAGTTTGATAATCAAACATTTGTTGAATTTTCACGAGAGAAAGAAGATTTATTCGATCACTGGTTTAGATCTAAGAAACTTGATAAAACTTTTGCTAATTTGCGCCAAGTCATCCTGGTAGAAGAGTTTAAGGAATGTGTTCCTCAAGATTTGAAAACACATTTAGAAGATAAGAATGTGAAAACTCTTGAAGAGGCAGCAGTCATATCTGATACTTATGCTCTGTCTCATAAAAAGAATTTTGTATCAAGATCTCAGACTAGCAGTAATTCTACCAATTCAGACACATATAAAAAGAGTGGTTCAGGGTCTCAGTCTTTCACAAGTTCCCAGTCTCCATCCCAAGGTGGTTTTAAGTCCGGTCCAGGACGTGTTGAAGGATCGTCTGGAATAGGGTCGCCTCCTACTTGTAGTTATTGTAAGAAAAAGGGTCATCTGATCAGTGAATGCTTTAAACTTAAGAGAAAAAATGATTTTGACGCTTGTGCGGCAGTTAGAGGTGATAGAGAAGCCTTAGTTTCCATTTGTTCTGACACTCCTGATGTCCAGGGTTCACAGTCCAGTTCTATTGATTCTATGGAGGATTATAAGCCCTTTATGTCTCAGGGATTTGTTTCACTCGGTGACTCTAGCGAAATAAAACCTGTCCAGATTTTGAGAGATACTGGTGCTGCACAGACGTTATTGTTAGAGGGCGTGCTTCCTTTGTCTGAGCAGACTTCTACTGGTGGGTCAGTTTTATTACAGGGTGTGGAGCTAGGCGTCATTGATGTTCCCCTGCATAGAATTAGTTTGAAGTCAGATTTAGTTACTGGACCTGTTATCGTAGGTGTTCGACCTACTCTTCCCGTTCCAGGCATTTCTTTGTTGTTAGGCAACGATCTAGCTGGTGGAAAAGTTGTACCAGATCCTATAGTTTGTGAGAAGATCACTCCAGATGTCATGTATAATGATGAAGATGATGACATTTATCCAGCCTGTGCTGTTACTAGAGCGATGGCCAGAAGACGAGAAATGGAGGCAGACCATACTCAAGCCTTTGACGAGACGAATTCCTCTGTTGATATTGATTTGAATGACACTTTCTTATCTGACCTTGATGGCACTCAAACAAACATGGAACCACACAATATCAAGAAGCAAGAGAAGAAAGAACTTTTACCAAAATTTGGTGGTGAGGATGATGAGTTGCATCCACTAGTTAGCCAAGGCAAGGACAACACACATCCTCAGAACGTTTACTCTCTGAACAACATAAAGACCCAGATATCATTCAACTTAGTAAGAGGGCACTTCCACCAGAAGAGGCTACTAAAGTTGGAGAATGCTTGTATATGAAAGATGGCATCCTTATGCGAAAATGGCGACCACCTGATGCTTCTCCAGATGAAGTGTGGCGTGTTGTTCACCAGATAGTGGTCCCAGCTGCTTATCGTCGATGCCATGAGTTTAGCTCACGATACACCTATGGCTGGTCACTTAGGTATCAATAAGACTTATAATAGGATTTTGAGTCATTTTTATTGGCCTAAGCTAAGAAAGGATGTTTCGAAGTTTTGCAAGTCATGCCATGTCTGTCAGATGGTAGGTAAACCAAATCAGAAGATATGCTCCTCTCCAACCCATTCCAGCTTTTGAAGAACCGTTTAGTCAAGTGTTGGTGGATTGTGTAGGACCTTTGCCTAGGACTAGATCTGGAAACCAGTATTTACTTACCATTATGTGTACATCCACTCGATTTCCTGAAGCCATACCTCTAAGGAATATGAAGGCAAAGAGCATAGTTAAGGCCCTAACCAAGTTTTTCAGTTTTGTAGGAGCACCCAAGGCAATTTAGTCGGATCAAGGCTCAAATTTTATGTCGGGGTTGTTCCAGCAAGTCATGCATGAGTTGGGTATAAGGCAATATAGATCAACTGCTTATCATCCTGAGTCCCAGGGAGCCCTAGAACGTTTTCATCAAACCTTAAAAACAATGCTGAAGACCTATTGTTACCAGTATGAAAAAGACTGGACGAAGGGGTTCATCTTGTGCTATTTGCTGCACGAGAAGCAGTCCAGGAGTCTCTTGGGTTCAGTCCTTTTGAATTGGTGTTCGGACATACAGTTAGAGGTCCTTTGAAATTGTTGAAGGAAAAGTGGCTGACTGAGACTAGTGATCTTAATCTTTCAGATTATGTGTCTGATTTCAAAGAAAAACTTCACAAAGCTTGTAAATTAGCACAAGAAAATTTGAAGAATTCTCAGATGAAAATGACAATGTGGTATGACAAAAATGCCAGAAATAGGGTGTTTAAGCCAGGTGATAAGGTTCTTGTATTTTTACCTATTCCTGGTCATCCTTTACAGGCCAGATTTTATGGTCCTTATGAAATTGAAAGCAAGATCAGTGATGTAAACTATGTAGTTAAGACACCAGGTCGACGTAAAGAGAAACGGGTTTGTCACATTAACATGTTAAAAGAGTATTTTGAAAGGTGTGACCGAAATTCTGTAAAACCAGTTTCCACTTTAGCCAATGCTAAGACTGTTCAAAATTATATTGAAAGTGATACGAGTGTAGAAATGAATGAGAAAGATTGTAATCAGAGTGTTCGTTTGAAAAACTCAGAAATTTTGGCTGATTTTGATGCCAAACTTGGACATTTGAACATTCACCAAAAAGAACAAGTTAAAAACTTGATGAATGAGTATCATCAAATGTTCTTGGATGTTCCAAAGAAAACTAATGCAGCTTGTCATGATGTTATAGTTGGCGACGCTCTGCCTATCAAACAACATCCGTACCGTCTGAATCCAATAAAATTGCAGTACCTAAGAAGGGAAGTGCAGTACATGTTGGACAATGACATTGTTGAACCTAGTAAAAGTGATTGGAGCTCACCGTGTATTCTTGTACCAAAACAGGACGGTTCTTACCGATTATGTACAACTGTTTCCATTAAGAAAGAGGATTTTCTATTCGTGTCCTCTTTTTTGAATTCAAAATGAAAAATGAAGACAATGCAATTTCAGCAATCAACAATTTTTTTAATTCATTGCCATTATTGAATACATTGAGAATTGGTGAGAACACCAATTTTTATGTGAAAACAGACAAATTATTAATCGGTTTTCTATATTAGCAGTCAAAAATTGGTGAATGCACCAATTCGAATTTTCAATATCTTCAAATGAATATTGATCTTGGTGGTTCCACCAAGAATAAAAGAGTGATTTTTACAATACATAATTCTCTAATTAATTCAAAGAATTAGTGAACTAACCATACAGCTTCTTGGTGGGTCCACCAAAAATACGAAGACAAATACCTTAGAATACTTGAATTACATGAAATAGATATAGCAAGAATATTTATCAGTAGTGGGGATTTTGGTGGTTCCGCCAAAAAATTGAATGTGGTGAAATTCCCGATAACATTTTAAAAATGACGTTGGTGAATCCACCAGTTTTAAAATACTGAAACAACCCAATGAGAGAAACTGAGTTGCGGAACCACATAAAAAACGTCCTTTATACAGAGTCGGTGCACTCACCAAAATGCAAAAATTCAACAAACAAGACATTCAATTTTTTCCCCAAAATACTTGGTGGATCCACCAAAAAAC
>NW_026935743.1:0-67715 GCF_032062105.1 Saccostrea cuccullata | reverse complement strand
TACAAGAGTTGATAAAAACAGGAGCTGATGTCAATATACCTCGTGAGAAGGGGCGTATTCCAGTCATAATGGCATGTGAGGGTGGACATTTGAACATTTTACAAGAACTTTTAAAGGCCGGGGCTGACGTAAATATTAGGGATAAAGAATGGAACATAGCACTGGTAACTGCATTAATGAATGGACATCTGAGCATTGTGCAAGAATTGATTAAGGTTGGAGCTGAGGTAAATGTTTGGGATAATAAAGGAAATACAGCACTGATAATTGCAGTAGAGAGAGGACATTTTACCATTATACAAGAACTAATAAAGTTTGGAGCTGATGTCAATTTATCGGATAGAAAGGGGCGTAGACCACTGATAATTGCATGCGAGAGCGGACATTTGAGCATTGTAAAAGAATTATTAGAGGCAAGTTGCGATGCCAATTTACGGGATCAAGAACAGAATACAGCATTGATAACTGCATTAAAAAGAGGATATTTGAACATTGCACAGGACCTAATAAAGTTTGGGGTTGATATCAATCTACGGAATAAAGAAGGGAATACATCACTGATAACTGCATGTGAGCGTGGATATTTGAGCATAGTACAAGAACTAATTAAGAAGGAGGCTGAGGTAAATGTACAAAATATCATGGGAAATACACCACTTGTAGCAGCTTGTATTGGTGGATTCATGTGCATTGTTCAAGAACTTTTCAAAGTCAGGGCCGACATCAATCATATAGGTATGGTGCGAAATACACCATTAATAGCTGCATGTAGATATGGACATTTGAACATTGTGCAAGAACTTATCAAAATGGGGGCTGATATAAATCTAAAGGATAATGAGGGATGCACACCACTCATAGCTGCAAGGGAGGGTGCACATTTAAGTATTGTTAAAGAATTAGAAAAGATTGCGGCTCATGGCCATAGGAACCAAGGGGGGACAGGGCAGAACTGGATTGAAAGTATTTTTCGCTTCAGTTGGCGGTGAAAGGATTCTTTATACATCTCATGACAAGTTTTTATGTTATACACTCATTAAGAGCCTTATGATATTTTCATTTTTTTTCAACACAACATTGTTTCAAAATTTTAAAGTTGTAACCATTTAAAAAATTTATAAAGAAATTATATCTTTACATTTATAGATGTATAGAAGGATTTGGAGAAGGATATGGAGATAACGAACATTATTCAATCTCAGAGTCCATTAAACAATATACAAAATCAGAGCAGAGCAAATACGGACCCCCGAAACATCAGAGGTGGGATCAGGTGCCATGGAGGAGTGAGCATCCCCTGCCGACCGGTCACACCCGCCTTGTGCTCGTTGTCATGATCAGGAAATAACGGAAAAAATCCGTCGTCAATTCAGTGTATAAATAATGGACTAACAATTGGTATGAAAAACGTCAGTTAGCATTTGACTCAATGATAAAATGTATTTGCTGAAAAAGTCGTTGTATTAACAATGGAACTTACGAAATGACGACTTTAAACGAGACTGTTGATATTCTTGTTTCATCAACTTGCTTGTCCATAATTTACCTCGTTTAAGAAATTGTTCATACGTAGAGCATGCTCTCGCGTATCGAAGCAACTGAGATATATACACCCCGTATGCAAGTGATGAAGGTATATTGCTGCATATGTAAGGGAAGTTGACGATAGAAAAGGAAAAGTCATCACGTTTATCATAAAGCTTGGTTGTTACCATTAACGTCTTTTTCAAGTAAAAATTCAAGTTTGAAACAGATGTGTCAAACTCTGTGGTATCTTATATCTCAAGCTCACCAGGATATATCATATCGACGTAGGAATGGAAATGACCATTGTTAACTGACGATATGTCGTCGAAATATCTAAATGTAGAGCTGAAGGCCACAGCAAGTATTTTATTCTTTTCACGCATAAGATTTTGCACAAGTTCTGCTTCATATGAATATAAAATAGGTCCGCTAATAACGGAGCGCAATTGGTACCCATGGGAATTCCAATAGGTTGTTGGAATACTGGTCTCCAAAAACCACATAGATATGGTCAATTAAAAACTCCAGCATCTCTTTGATGTCCTCTTTAGAGTCCTTGAGTGTGCAATCGAATGTGTTTTAACAAAATAATTTTGCAAATGACCAATGACCAGGTAAGTAAGTTTACGAGTTACATTTATGGAAAAAGCAGCTGTCAGTGATATCAAAAAGCCTGGACTTTATTTTATCTTCAGGATGGTTGTATACTGTAGATCACTTAATTTTCGCGACACCTTTTTTTCGCGAGATAGTCATTGACTCTTTATTAACGAGACAAAATTTTCACAAATTGTGGTCATTGCTCTATATTATCTTAAGGAATTATATTATACGCGAGAATAAAAATTTCGCGAGTATATTGCCTCGTGTAATTACGCGAAAATAAAGTTCTCGCGAATAAAAAGTGATTTACAGTATTAAGGATTTAAATGTATAACAGGGCATTTCCGGTAAAAATGACGGCGTTTGCCGATGATTGCCGATGTCGTTACTCTGTTTATCGACCGTTGTAAACTAGCATGGCTCTTTGTCAAAACCGCTTGATAGACGCTGGCATTATACATGTCATCAGAGCAGAGAAAATAACTTAACAGAAGAAAGAACAAATGTTAAATTTATAGAAAGCTATGATACGGTAGTTTTATTAGTCAAATTGCTGCATAAACATTCTTTTCAAAGTAAAATACATATTTCGGGTTTTCCAAGTTCTAAAAATAGTATACAGCTTTCGATGTGTGACGAATAAGTTTTAATTATTCTTTAAACTATGTTATTAATAACATATTATTCATTATTATTAATTATTAACATTTTTTTGTAGTTTTTCAGTGAACATAGTCAAGGAATATGTAGAAGATTGCATCTATAATCATGTTAATTCACTAAACTAGACCGGGGTTATGTAACAGCTATAGATCGAGACTTTCGTTTGCATAAAAAAAAATCCCTGCAATTTAAAATATTCCCAAGTTTTTTTATGATAAATAAATCATTTTCTGTGCGAAACCATGGACATAACAGATGTTTCTTGTTGTATAACTACATGACTGTATACTAAGGTTGTGATTCCAAAATGAAAAAAAAACTGTCCTAAATTAAAGGTTCATAAAATAATCGTAACTGAGACGAAATTAATAAAAAAAGAATAAAACGTTAAGGACTAAATTATTTCTACTACTAGTTTTTTTTATATATAAAGATGTGGAAAACACATTTGGTTTTTTTAATCTAGGTATTCATTTAATATAGAAAAAAGAGTGGGAGGGGGTATCATAATAAATATTTATATTTAATTGATTTTATTGATATCATTTTCATGAGTTTTTCACTTCCCTGTACATATGAGGGTAAAAATACCATATTTTTCAGCTAACATAATAACAAGCTTGCATGTATATTTTTAATCTCCCAGAATTCTTCTTGTATATATAAATACGTTTTTTTACAAGGTTAAAAGGTCAAGGACATTGTTAAAAATGTCCTAAAGCTTATTTATTTATGTTGCTTTATACTCTTATCAATATTTAAGTATGTCATAATCATACCAATGGTGTTGAGAATAAAAAGTTGTATTTGTGTATCAGCAAACTGATACTAAAATTGGGGGTAGGGGTAGTAAATGCTTAATTATTCCAAAATATCCTGGTAAAAAATATTTTATGTATTTTATTTTTGTACAATATTGATTAAAGTCAATTTCTATCAAAGTAAATTTTAGCCCAGTCTTTTCTTTTTTTAATTAAAAAAAATTAGAATTGATCTTTTTTAAAGAAATCACACTTAACATTTAGTAACGTATGTTAATCTGGAAATTTTACTAATTAATAGTAACTTTTGAAAAAAAAATATCTTTTATTATAAAGCATCTATGTTATTTTTGTTCATGTTACGTGAAATTAAAGTCTGAAAGCGAGTTTATTTCACAGAATTCTTCTTCTGGTATAACACACCCTTCACCGTTTCCGACAGCGGGGGTATGGTTTGAAAATCCAACTTTTTTTCAAATACGTCTGGACAAAACTTTTTGTAACTTTGGAATTCGAATTAAAGCCTCCAAACACTAAAGATGAGGAAATATAAATTAAAATTTCATTCTTCAACAATGCTTGTTATACATCTAATACCTTAAAAAAATCTTGTGATTTCAAATTGTCCAAAATTCTTTGGAAATTTTGAGTATCCACATCTGCTTGGTTTGGTTGAACATTTATTGGAACCCGCATTGTATCTTTGTTTGTAATGATTTTTATGAGTTTCGGAATCCAATATATATAGGCTAGTGCAAATTCCTTTTGTCTCTGTGGAATATAAAAAATATCTAAAACTGACATTTGATTTTGAAGAATTTCTTCCCAAGAAAGGAAAGTATGAGTATAAGTAGGATTACCACCTGTAGAGGCCTTACAAACGAAGGCAATGTTGTCACCAGCTTCGTCAGCAGGGACCAGGGATCATGTAATCTTTCTTTTTTCACTTGTGGATTATTGAACACAGAAGGATAGATGATTTTCATTCTGCCCCTCAATCTTGTAATACTTGACGTCAACATGGATCTAATACATTTAATCCATTCTGACAAGGTGTCAACGTCTTCTTTTGTCATATCTGGCACATTGTCTGGCGTAATTTCCAACAGAATCAATAATCTTTATGAAATTTCGACGCCAGTTGAAGGATCGGGGTTCCCTTTATTTAGGACCTTTAAAATAAGTGATTTTATTCTTATAAAAAAAGTTTAGAAGCAATTGTCGATGTATGTTTGTAGGAAATACTCGGTGTAGTCTTTAACTTGAAATATTTTGGAATACAAGCTTGGACCCTTTTGTGATTAAGAATATTATATTACCCGCGTCAATTCCTTTATTGGCCTATTGAAGTTCTAGGAAGAGAAGCCAGCATTAAAATGAAGTAAGGTGCGTATTTCCAATAAAATATGACGCTCACTTACTACAGTTTTAAAAATGTTTTTTTAAAAACTGTTCTATCAACAACGGTTATGAAGATATGTAGCTTATTGTGAAATTAATAATACAGAATAAAAATAATACAAGGATTAAATAAGTCAAATTATTTTGAATAACACATTAAATATCTTTTCATTCCTTGGGTCAAAGTTGAAATCTTCAATTATCATTTTTCCCATAAAAAGACATACTTTTTATTATAATATATTACTTGTGAATTTACTTATGATAAGAAATCGACAGCACAATGCGTGTTAAAACATTTTAATCTTTTGAATATTCTTGATTATTAGATATATAATTCAAAAGTGTTCTTAAATATTTATTAGACTACATACTCAGAGCTTAAAACCTAAGCATGTGCACATATAGGATAATGAGGTACTGCGTTTTCTTTTTACATTTTTAGGAACTTACACGCCATCAAACTATCATTCTGGACTGTGGCTTAAAAGAAGATGGACGATTTTAGCGTGTGATCTGCAGGAATCATGTGTACGAACATTTATGGTTTAAATGTCCATGATTTGGTTGGCTGAACATAGCTTGTCAGACTAAACAAGCATGTCCATAGGTTTTTTTTTCATTTAGTTTGAAAGATTTGTGAGATTGTACAATTTATGTCCATTTATCCCCGGAGGTTCTTTAATTAATAACTAAATTATTTAATGCATAGATGTATGATACCGTGTACATGTATGCTCATTCTTTAGAATAGAAGATTAAAATTGATTTCGCTCGAGAACCAAACTCAACTTAACAAACTTTGAGACCATATACTGTTAACTAACCATATTTTGTTCTATCAATATTTTCTTGATTTAAAACACATTAGCAAAAGTTTTATGTAATATTTACAATTGTATCATCCCTTGCGTGGCGCATTGACGATAGCGGTTGATCATGGGGACTGGTCCTTTACACCGAGGTCCCTTGTGACAGTAGTCCTGAGATCCCTCAGTGCTAAATGACCTTGAGTGCAGAAAAAAAGTATAAAGCAAGAGCCACTTTGGGCCTTATTTGGCCCTGAGAATTTCTGAAAAATCAAAATCGCTCAGTTTATGTTGCAAATGAAGTATTTATCACTTGGAGTGTTGGTGACCACGTATCTATTAATCATGACGTAATTTCCCATCTAGTCAATGCATTATGACGTCATAAAATGCGTCATTTTCCTCATATCCTGTACATTCCTTTGAAAATGACCTAAAATTGAAGCATTTTTTTCAATATTTTATATACAGCACAACCTCTGATCCAAAATATACAAATACATACTGAATGTTCTGTTTCTGAAGATTAAAAAACATGTTTTATTTTTTGGATCGTGGGCTGTGCTCATATTTTAATTCTTTGCTGAAGGTAGTCAAATATGTATGTTTTCTGCAAATTTCAAGAACATTGCAATTTCTCAAACCTGTTTCCAATATCTCGATTCTCAAAGTGAATGTTTTATAGAAAATGAAAGCACAAGTGTCTACTTTATTTTGATGTATGAAATGGGAAAGATGATGATATCTAATTAATTCATATAAGTACAGGACCATTTCATGCATAAGATGGCACTTGCTCTTTGCAACTGGCATAAAGCGTTTCAATACCATGGGTGTGTTCAACAGCGTAGTTGCTACGTAGCCGCTACGTAAAGCTTCGCTCTTGAACGGACAGCTAACCTAGCTGCTACGTATGGAGAGCTAGCATAAATATTTAATGCTACGTCCCAAATCCAAGATGGTTTCCTTGGTTACAGATTTGCAGCACTCAAGATTTTTACAAAAAGAGGGTTATTTCCAATATCTAAATGAATTAAATGTAAAATTAAATAAACATTTTCGCCTGAAATAAACTTTATTTGTCCCAGTAATAATTTTTTTACTTATAATCTTTATTCAAAATCTAACACTTAGCAGCAAGGTTAGCTGTCTGTTCAATAGAGATAGATATCTACTACTTAGCTGCTAGGTTAGCCGATACGATGTTGAACACACCCCAGTAAATAATTTTTCGACGGTCGTTTCTTCTTACACTCCAATATGTCAACGAGGGAATATAAACAGATCTGCAGGCCTCTATAAATAGATCCGGTGGTCACTTAGTCACTGTTCATGCAAGATACTAGTAACCATCATGAACACGAGTCGCTATTCCACGCAGATACCCATGACAATAAAGCAGTCACGTGTAATGAAATATATGGATATGACGAACAGTATTCAAGATCAAAAGTGCATAAAACAATACAAATTAGGAGCACAGCAAACAAGGACCTCCGAAACATCAGAGGTGAAATCAGGTGCATGGAGGAGGGAGTGGGCATCCCCTGTCGGCCGGTTACACCGCCGTGTGCTCTTTGTCATGATCGGGAAATAACGGAAAAATCCGTCGTCAATTCAGTGTAAAAATAATGGACTAACAATTGGTATGAAAAACTTAAGTCAGCATTTGACTCAATGAAAAATAGTATTTGCCAACAAAGTCTTTGTATCGACAACAGAACTTACGAAATGATGACTTTAAACGAAACTGCTGAAATTCTTTTTTCATCAACTTGTTTGTCAATAATGTACCTCCTTTTAGAAATTGTTTATTCGTCAAGAGCATGCTCTTGTGTATCGAATCAACTGAGATTTAAAAACTCCGTATACATTTGATGAAGGTATAATGCTGCATAATAAGGGAAGTTGGCGATAGAGAAATTAAAAGTCATCATTTGTTAATAAAACTTGATTGTTAGATTACCATTAACGTCATTTGTCGAGGAGAATATCCAAATAAGAAAAAGATGTGTGTGTCTATGTGGTATCTTTTATCTCAGGCTTACCAGGACTTATCGTATCGACATGAAATGTATATCACTTCACAAATAAATGTAAATTTTTGGCCATCTTAAAAACTATATTGCCACAAAGAGAACGTCACAGCCAGTCAAAATTATTAAAGTGACACAAAGTTTGGGGAAAAGTAACCAGTTGGAGGAAGCATTAATTGTTGTCTTTTTACATAATTTTCTAAAAGCGTGATTTAGTTGAGCAATATATCAGCCAAAAAATGAATTGTTTTGAAGATGGGCATGGATTGAAACTAGTTTCGGATGCCTTCCAAATGCACAGGTTTTATGAAAAGATACGGAAGGTTTCGGACATTTAGTACATACATGTAAACTTTCAGTTCGACGCTTTCCGGTCTAATAAACACGACAACGGAGTCATAGTCATTGACGATCTTTAATACGCAGTCTTAGGATATCAATTTTTACTGACGGTAAGTAAAATAAGACTAGTCCTTAAAATCCTGATTCATACAAAAATGAATTTATGTACATGTATTTGACTCCATCCAATGAAAAACATGTATCGTAGTTTTTTTTATACATTTCAAGTAACTTTCGTTTGAAACGCACGGATAAACAAGTACTTATCGTATAATCCTTATCATGAATATCTGATAAAATAAAATACAAAGCTTATTTTTAAACCTTTCATAAATAAACTCTTATCCTTAGCTTTGTAAAGGTTACTAAGTACAAAAGTACTATGGTATAAGTAATTTTGTCTCAGTACTTTAATATATCATATCATATTTAGAAGGATATTAATAAATACTCCGGTAATTATACGGTTTCATCAAAGTCAACATGACCAAAATTTTATTTTTACAAAAGCTCGAAAACTATGTGAGATATAAAGTGAAAGTTTTACAGTTTATAAATATATCATTGATTGACATAGAGAAATTACCACTTGTTAACAAATACATGTATTTTCATTAAAAAAAAATACTCTTTAAAAATTCTATATTTTTTTAATGCACCTTCTGAATTCTGTACTTATAGTAAAAATTATCATTGCAGGAATAATACATGTTTATCAATGAAGAGCAAGTTGGACATGAATCGTCTCTTAATGACATTTATAAAAATTAAACAAGACCCCTATAAAATCCGCCATTTTCAATGTACTTTCGATATCACATCTTAACATTAAGACATACAAGTAACAGCTTTTTAAAAGCTTGCCTGACTAAATCAATCAATATCTGCATGAGGAGTGATAAACGTTTTGAGCAACAGTTTTTTTAAGAACCTTGCGTAAATGAAATCTTGATTTTATTCAATTTTTACAAGAATCATCTCTACACTGCATACTAAAAAGTTGGTATTCTGTGAGGTTTTCTGCAAGTGGAGTAATCTGCCCTTTGATCTAAATTAGGCTCATTGATTTCGAACTTCCTTGTAACACCTATTATAAAATTTGTTACCAAATCATGCATTGTCAACATTCTAAAAGATGGATATAATTAAATAAACATTTTGTTTGAGTGCATTTTCTCCACTGAAGTAAACAGTAGTAATATGTGTTCATTATTTTTTTTTCTTAAAAGGGGGGGGGGGGGTAGTCCCACTATCATATTCATATATTGAGAATGAAATAAGTAAATTCACTACTAGACCTGTGTTGAACAAAAAATCCAAGATTTTGCACTTGTTTGTCAGATTCTTATTAATTGTGTGCATCTGAACAGAGACATATAATAGATCATGCATCTGGAGACCATGACTTTGTTGAAATGCGTTGTTTATTATTATTGGACTAGTCCATTTATCATAAACCAACCGCAGGATCGGGAAACAAATCAGAAAAGTAATTTCTTTAGTGTTGCATGTCCATATACTGATATATTATACGATATGTTGTCAAAGAATGAGATAAAGCATATTGTAGATAAAATTTCTGAAGCATTAGGATAAACTTTAACTCTATGGAAGAGAGAACACATTCATGCAATAGAACGATCCAAGGAAAAGGCGCGAAGAAAGCAGTGACATTTGGCGCAAAAAGAGGGATTCACCCCTTTCGTAGAATATAAATGGACTGATCCAGTAGTATAGAAATGAAGAAAAATGGATACACGGACATATTGTAACGGTGAATCACATGGAATAATTGTTCCATGCAAAAAGAGTAAAGGAAGTAAACACTGCAGTATTTTGCATCAAATATTATTCTTTTTTTCCTGAAAACTTTTTCTTTTAAAAATGTAGATAAAGAATTCCGATGTAAATCAGCTTGCACAAAATCTAGCTCTCTAGGTATGATCTATTAGTTTCGGATTATGAAAATATCAATCCTTATACTGCCTGACGCCGTGACGTCAGGCAATAAACAGGGAAAAAACACTTTCCATCGAAGTCCAATTTGCCTTCATTGATAAACATATATTGTTTCTGCAATGATGGCTTTTACTAAAAGTATGTAAGTAATTACATGTTTTTATAAATATAGGATTTTTTACAGAAATTTCCTTGATAAATTTATTCAGTATTTGTTTTCAAGTGGTATTTTCTATTTGTTAAGCAATGATATATTTCTAAACTGTATAGGTTTAATTTTATAAACAACATAAATTTGGAGGTATCTAAAAATGTCTTTTGGGCATGTTGACCTTCGATGAAACCCTAAAACATCTTGTGATTAAAGATAGAAACCAACACTTGGTTATGTCACACTCAGTTGTTCTTAGAGTGAAGCAGAATTTGTGCAAAATCTTACACGTTGATGTATCGACGATGTTTTGTCATTTAACAATGGAAATTTCTATTCTTTTGTCGATACGATATGCCCCAGTGAGCTTACAATAAGAGATACCAAAGAATAGAAACCATCTATTTCATATTTGGATATATTACTTGAAAATGACATTAATGGTAATTATCTACCCACCACGCTTTCTGATAAACGAGATGACTTTAACTTTTCGATCTATCGTCAACTTCCCTTACTTATACTGCAATATACTTTCATCACCTAGATATGGAGTTTACATCTCTTGATTGATCCGATACGCAAGAGCATGCTTTTGACATTTGTACAATTTCTTAAACAAGATATCATTTCACAAGTTCTATTGTTGATACAATGACCTTGTCAGCAAATATAATTCATCATGGAGTCAATGATATTTTTATACTAATTGTTAGTGCATTATTTGACCACGTACTTTTCTTTATTTCTCGATCAAGGAGCACACTGCGGATGTTTCCGGTTGGCAAAGGATGCTCACACAACCATGGCTCACCTCCTATTTTGAATATTGTTCGTTATCTCCATGTGTTTCATTTGTATTGGTTAATGAGCATAAATACTTTTCGTTATCTCCATATTTTTCATTTCAGTTGTTCTGAATTTCATTTAGTGAGAATAATTCTTTTATATGATAAACGTGATGACTTCAACTTTTAAAATATTAATTTCCCTTATTCATGTAGCAATATACCCTTTCCACCCGCTTATTGGGTTACTCTTTTTCAGTTTATTCGATACGCAGTAACATGCACTACATTTGAACATTTTCTAATACGAGTTAAGTTATTGATAAACAAAAAAAAAACAAGATGATAAAAATAAGAATGTTGGCGGCCTCGTTTCAAGTCCTCATTTCGCAAGTTTTAAGGTCAAATCAGTGATCTTGTCAACAAATATAACATTTAAATTAGAAAATGCTAATTGACTTTTTTAAATACTAATTTTTAAGTTATTATTTACACCTTGAATTGTCGACGGATTTTATTTTTTATTCCCAATCTTAATGTGAATTACTCGCCGGGTGTGACGGGGTCATTGTATTGACCATAAAACTTAAAAAAGGATGATTTTTAACGACACTGCTGAAATTCTTATTTCATCAACTTGTTTGTCAATAATTTACATCTTTTTAGAAATTCTTCATACGTAGAGCATGCTCAACTAAGATATATAAACACCGTATACAGGTAATGAAGCTATGAAGTTGACGATAGAAAAGTTAAAGTCATCACATTAGAGCTAGGTTTTTAGATTACCATTAACGTCTTTTTAAAGTAAAATATCCAAAACAGATGTGTCAGACTCTGTGGGTTTTTTTTTAATTGCCGAAGAAATGCTTTGTATTTTTGTTTGATGCTTAACTCAAAGGTGTATTTTTCTCATGATAAATATAACAATGTCATTTATCTGTGTGGAAACTGTGTGAATTCAAGTTTGTTCAAATCTTAACCCCCAAGGGTATGTGGGATCATGATGGGAGTCAAAGGTTATCATAGGAATACATAGGGAAAATCTTTAAAAATCTTCAAGAACCACTGGGCCAGGAAAGATAAATCTCATGTGTAATCACTCTGAAGTAGTGTAGATTCAAGCCTGTTCAAATCATGATCCCCAGGGGTAGGGTGGGACCACGATGGGGGGATCAAAGTTTAACATAGGAATACATTGGGAGTTATTTTTTAAAAACTTGTTTTCAAGAACCACTTTTAGAGAACAGCCATACTTTAATTTTTATCGTATCTTGCATATTTGTACAAAAAACGATAACTCTTTACACTTGGGTAATAACATTCAGAAAGAGAAACCTTTATATCTATTTCAAGAATGATTTCAGCTATTAGAAATAAATAAAAAAAAAACAAAAAAAATTAGAAAAGCATTCTGGGGTAATAGTTATTATAAAAGCATTCTCATTTTTTCGTCATAGTGTTAAATTATTGATTTTTGTCAAAGGGTTTCAATAACGTTGATTGATG
Source organism: Saccostrea cuccullata (assembly GCF_032062105.1). Taxonomy (NCBI): domain Eukaryota; kingdom Metazoa; phylum Mollusca; class Bivalvia; order Ostreida; family Ostreidae; genus Saccostrea; species Saccostrea cuccullata. The sequence goes on along the minus strand of NW_026935743.1, from coordinate 55,166 downwards.
ACGTCACAACTGCATCAAAACAAAAATTTAGAGAATGTGATGACATCGCTGCTTGTATCCAGATAACTGTGTTTGAGAGGGAAATACTTTATAAATTGTTTGTTTGTGATTTATTAGAGAAAAGGAGCATTGATAAAGTGTACTAATTTTAAAGCCGTTTTCTTTATTGAAGACAAGAACTGAAGAAGCAGCGTCCTTATGTAAGTCAGATAAGTCAGAGGGTTTCCTCTGGTATTCTTGTTAAAAATCAAAGAATGCAAATTTAAGTAATAAACGACGATTATTCAGTGAACCTGGCATAATGAGTAGCAATACCTCTGCTGGTATATTTTCCATGATGCGCTAGCGCGCATCATGGAATATGCCAGCAGAGCAATTGCTATATTCATAACGCCATGATCACTGAATAACGTTGTTTATTTCTTAAATATTACTATGAGCAATAGTTACATTTTATTGTACCAACGTGATCTATGTCTATCTATGTGTACTCATACTTGTTATGTGTCTTTACCCATAAGGCCCTAATTTGGAAATAATTTTTATTCTATTTTCTACCCTTAAATCGGAAGACACGTTACTTGCCGACCAATACGTCGCTAAATTTAAGATTTAGTGAACACCATAAACATTACAGTTTAATGATTTTTTGAATTTGAATACTGTTTGTTATCTCCTTATATATTGACATTGAAACTATTTATTTTCATAGAAGTTTAATTTTAGGGTGGGGAGTTTCGAGTTATGATGCACTTACAAATTCCATAAATATAAATAAGCAAAATTTTTATTCATGAATTCCAATTCCAACAAACAAGTGATTTTTTTTTATCAATTCTTAAAAGTTTGACTCCAAGAAATTACATTGTTTTTCGGTATAATTTCGTGTATTTAAAGTGGATGTATGTTTAAGATGTACATAATTGAAAATTATTATATTTTTAATATAAGTAGATAACTATGGCATCTAATGTATGTTGCGATAATCTACGTATACTCTGTCTGTTTCAGTCAAAGATGGACTCTCTTATCGTTGCGGCAATTGATATTGGATACTCATTTTCTGGATGCGCATTTCAAACCAAAGCTGATTTCAACCTCAGACCAGATTACTTTTTTTCAAAAGTAGTGAACTCGCTGAGATATGTTAATAACCGAAATCCAACTTGCATATTATTTGACCCGAAACAAAAATTCCATGCCTTTGGATATGAAGCTGAGGAAACTTACCAGGATTTGAAATCTAGTGCTTTGAGAAATGAATGGTATTTTTTCAAAAATTTCAAAAGGGAGATTTTTGAAAAATTGGTGAGTAAAGATTTTCATGAATTTTTTCTTTATTAAACAATAGAGGGTTTTTTGAATTTATGATTCACTCTTTTGTATTCTGTAAAATTTATATAGGATTAAACGTTCTTTTTTCAGAATTTATCGATGTGTAAACTCTGCCTTTTTGCTCACAAACTGAATAAAAGTGCGAAGCACTTTTATGTAAAGTTTGTGAGTAAAAAGGCAGAGTTTACACATCGATAAATTCTGAAAAAAGAACGTTTAATTCTTATAATTCCAATTACGAATTTCTAAAATTATTAAAATTATTTCCCTTTGAGGCCGCCATACAATCCGTTATTTTGTACGGCGTAGGAATACTTTAATGCCACCGATGCCACAAAGAAACGTGTACAAGATGAATATCGATAAAATCCAACTTAAATTGTCAAAACAATCAATAAATAAACTTATAAAAATTCATTGAATGTTGTTTAAGTCAACAAATATCGTAAATACGCGTATTCTCCAGAATAATTCCTCCTTGACCATGGCCATGTTGACGTCATGACGAAAGTTGAAGACCGACGACGTCCTCGATTTGCTCTGGTTCGTTCATTTGAAGATTTAGGGAGAATATGGGATCTGTAGGATGTAAACATATGAATTTGATGCCAGAAAGGCAAGAGTCTGAGGTACGTTTCTTTTCCCTATCACAACGATACCAACTGAGCTGATATGGAACGTCGAGAAAATGACAGCATGATCAGCGAGTTTTTAAAATTCACACTCGTGATGCGACAGTGACATAAACATAATATTCCCGTCTGTCAGTCCTGTTTATTTCCTTTTCATTTATTCATTCGATCATTCATTCATTTTTTATTTCAAGTTTCTTGTAGCTAAAACGGACTAGAAGTATCTGTTTTCATTGTTTTTACAACAGTCAAGAAAGTAGTTCTGATTGAAGAATTCATCGATGTGTAAACTTTTTCTTGAATTTGTTTTCGTCCAATCAGAACACAGGGAATCGATAAATAAAATTAAGATTGGAATTATTAGATATTGTTCCCAAAAATGATAGCAAATTTGTTGGGGAAAATATTTTTTTTCAAAATATTTTGAAATAAAGACATTTAAAGTCTGAAATCCAAACCAACCATATACATGTAACATTATATTATCATCCATTCAGTGATCTAAAAATAAGGGGATTGTAGAATCTCAAAAAAGGATTGGTCATAAAACTTGTAAACACTTCAGGTTAGCTGAAAACTTCCTTATCAGGGAACTTCAAATTTGATCGAATCATTTTAATATAGGATTAAACGTTCTTTTTTCAGAATTTATCGATGTGTAAACTCTGCCTTTTTACTCACAAACTGAATAAAAGTGCGAAGCACTTTTATGTTAATTTTGTGAGTAAAAAGGCAGAGTTTACACATCGATAAATTCTGAAAAAAGAACGTTTAATTCTTATAATTCCAATTACGAATTTTTAGAAATTATTAAAATTATTTCTCTTTGAGGCCGCCATACAATCCGTTATTTTGTACGGCGTAGGAATACTTTATGCCGCAAAGAAACGTATACAAGATGAATATAGATAAAATCCAACTTTATTTGTCAAAACAATCAATAATTAAACTTATGAAAACTCACTGAATGTTGTTTAAGTCAACAAATATCGTGAATACGCGTATTCTCCAAAATAATTCGTCCTTGACCATGGCCATGTTGACGTCATGACGAAAGTTGAAGACCGACGACGTCCTCGATTTGCTCTGGTTCGTTCAAAGATTTAGGGAGAATATGGGATCTGTAGGATGTAAATATATGAATTTGATGCTGAAAAGGCAAGAGTCTGAGGTACGTTTCTTTTCCCTATCACAACGATACCAACTGAGCTGATATGGAACGTCGAGAAAATGACAGCATGATCAGCGATTTAAAAAATTCACACTCGTAATCCGACAGTGACATAAACATTATATTCCCGTCTGTCAGTCCTGTTTATCTCTTTTTATTCATTCATTTTTTATTATAAGTTTCTTGTAATCATAATTTAGCTAAAACGGACTAGAAGTATCTGTTTTCATTGTTTTTACAACAGTCAAGAAAGTAGTTCTGGTTGAAAAATTCATCGATGTGTAAACTTTTTCTTGAATTTGTTCTCGTCCAATCAAAACACAAGGAATCAATAAATAAAATTAAGATTGGAATTATACTATCATATATTAGCCTTATTATGTGCAAAACTGACATTTCTTACAGAGTTTTATAGACCCAAAAGAATTACGCCTTTTATATTGGTTGACGCGGCTACCAGTTTCATTTCGTTTATCTCTGAACTCATGAATGACGAAGGTACTCTCAAAGAAAAACCATTCACCTTGTTAACATGTTCGGTGTTTAAAATGAATTAAATGAAAAGAACAAAATTAGGAGAGTTTGATTGTCGAAATTGAAAATGTAGCATTTAAAGCCGTTAAAACTGACCTCCGAACTTGGTCTGTGCTATATTACTTTATACAGGGACGACCTCATCTCAAATGTTATTTTACAATCAATCAGGTCCTGTAAAATAAAATGTTTTCGTGATCATATATTCGAGATTTGAGGAAAAATGTCCGTTTGGGGGGAGGGGGAGGTTGACTTGGTGGTTGGAAAATGTTTAATAGAGATGCATCTGAAATTTTACATTTCTTGGTGGTCATAACTTCGTGAATCTCCCCATATCTTGAAATAAACGAACATTAAACCCCACGAAAATAAGTGATTTCACGGTATTTTTCCATGCTAAGAACGGTTAGATAAATGGCAATTAATGCTTGGAGTTATTGCATTTTTCATAATGGGGGCTAGCTATATAGATATTAAAACACTCTTTCGTCACATAGTTTCTCTGGATCAGAAGCATTTTTTTCTTCTTTCAAATATTAAAATCAAGGTTTCTGACGAAACTTTGGAGATTGAAGACGCAACAGGAAAACGACTTTCTGCTGAGATGGTATGGACATCAACCTTACAGTACTTTAGAACGACTGTGATGAAATCCTTTCATTCAGCTTCACTTCTCGAAGAAGATGTGCAATGGGTTTTAACGATACCAGCAATGTCAACTGAGAAGAGCATTATATTCATCAAATCATGTGCTGAAAAGGTTAGTTAAATTAATTGAAAAAAACAAACAATTGACCACTTGTTTGTAGAATGTTTCAAAGTAAAAGATTTATGGTGTTGGATTGGAGAATGGGTTTTGGAAAAATTTGAGATGCAATGAAGTTTTGATAAAATAGCAATACTTTTTGGTAAATACGAGAACAGGAATATATGTAAATTACAAAACTTGATAATACTTACTGTAAAGCAATTTATTTTTGCTAGTAAATATAAAAGTATTCCAAAATTAGATATCGATATCCTAATAAAGAGGATTATAGACAGAATTTTGATAGAAAAGGTTTTGTTATTACAAAGTTGTAAATATATGGAATATGAAAGGCACTGGAAAAAAATCTGTGACGTACTTTGAAAAAAATCATTGATTTTTATGATGAAATGTAATTTTATGCTAATTTTAAGGATTTACATTAGTTTATTATAAATATTTGAATGCATTTTTCTACTGCTGACCACCCCCCCCCCTCCCTTTTTTTTTCTTTTAAATGAAATAACTTTCACGGTTACAAGGAAACTCTGTACTGCTGTAAACGAACGTATATATATATATATATATATATATATATATATATATATATATATATATATATATATATATATATATATATATATATATATATATTGAAAGTAGTCCAAAGTCGATATCACACAGGTGAAAATATTTATAAAAGAAAAAGAAAATGCAGTTTCCAAATTTCATTTAGCACATGCGCTTTCTGGATTTCATAATCCGACTTCAGGTGTACATATTTGAACTGATTGTTTTGCTTGGTAACGTTAACTATGACGTCATAACGTCATGAGAGTCTTTGCAGGGAAGGAAGTAATCTATGACGTCATAGTAAGAATACGTTACGTAAAAGTTAGGGAAAATTAAATAGGATAATAATGGACAATAAATCATGCTTAGCTCAGTCTCAAAAAACAAAGTAAAAGCAATTGTGATTGTGGGTATACAAAAAGGATAATTTCTTAATGTTAATGTTTCTTCAATTTTGGTGAAAAAAGGTTAATGAAATAGTTTTCTTTAGCTAGTCTCATTGCAGTAGAATCGGTCCTAAGTTTATAAAAGGGGAACACACAGTAGTTTCCTTTGGAGCAAATATCAAAATGTTCACTGCATGGCGTATTTCTAAGGCTGGGGTTATTAATTTGTTGACGATGTACGCGCATGCGGGCGGTTAATTGGGTCCCGGTTTGGCCGATGTATTCCTCTCAAAAAATAGTTTGCATTGTGTACTTGTGAAAGCCAATAAAATAAATTAACTGAAAAAAACGAATATATTTTATCTGATGGAGATATTTGCGATTATAAAGTGTTAATAAGTAGTTAATAATGAAGACCTTAGATCACTTATTTTAAAAGGTCCTAATATACGGATGCCTGATCCTTCAACTGGCGTCGGAATTTCATATATATCATGAATTTTGCTGTAAAGTACGCCTGGAGTTTCGCCTGGTATGAAAAAGAATGCGTTGACACTTTGTCAGAATGTTTTAAATGTATCAGATTTATGTTAAAATCGCGTATTAGTTTGAGAGGCAAAATGAAAACCATTTGTCCTTCTGTATTCAATAATCCAGAAGTGAATAAAAATTACATAGATTACATGATGAGAACGTGCTGGTTCCTGCTTACAAAGCAGGCAACAATAGTGCCTTTGTTTGTAAGGCTCATTATATGAATTGTATTTAGAAGAACTTGGTTTTAATTCTCAAGTGGCAATCCTACTTATACACGTGTTTCCTTTCTAAAGAAGAAACTCATCAAAATCATGTCAGTTTTGATTTTTTTAAATTCCGAGACTTCATAAGAATCCTTACAAAGATCCAGTAAATGTTCAACCTAGCCTCTTTCTTTACTCCTTACTAAGCTATTAACAGTAGTGAAGGAGAAAATTCAAGAGTACTGTGGAACAATATATTCAAAAAGTAGTGTAAATCATATATGGATGCTTAAAAATTCCAGTGAACTTTGAAATCACAAGATTTTACAAAAATCAACAGCTTAAAACTTACGAATTTTCAACTTTGTACAAAGCCTTTTCCCACGATAAATCAAAGTCCGTCCTTTTCTATATGATTGACAGCTGCTTTTTCAGTAAAAATGAAAACTCGAAAATTTACTTACCTTGGCATCGGTCATTTCCAAATTAATTTGTTAAAAAGCATTCTGATTGTACACAAACGTACTCTGAAGTCAACATCTAAAAGATCATTGGGCTTTTGATTGACAATATCTGTGTTGTTTTTAGTCATCCTTCTATATTCTATGGTCGATGCAATGAACTTGTCAGAGAATACGATTTATCCTGGAGTCAATTAAATGAAGGATATGGAGATAACGAACAGTATTCAATATCAAAGTCCATATAACAATACAAAACAGGAGCAGAGCAAACACGGACCTCCGAAACATCAGAGGCTGGATCAAGTGCCATGGAGGAGTGAGCATCCCCTGCTGACTAGTCACACCCACCGTGTGCTCCTCGTCATGATCGGAACGTAACGGAAAAATCCGTCATCAATTCAATTTATGAATAATGGACTTACAGTTAGTATGAAAAACTTCAGTCAGCAATTGACTAAATGATAAATTGTATTTACTTACAAATGCTGAGTAACTTTTTTCATACTAATCGTACGACTATTAGATATGCTCTGAATTGACGACGAATTTTCCATTACTTCCCGATTTAGACCGGAGCGGCGGCTGCAACTGGTCGGCAGGAGATCACTCACTCACTCAATCCTCTCTGCGCCATCAGGTGCTTGAGGCGGCTACAAGGTATTTCCACCTGGCTCGATCTTCAGCTGCTCATGGTGCTGTCTCCATGGAGATACCTCTGGTCTTTAGGTCTTTCAGGACAGTTCTTCTCCATGTCTCCTTTGGCCGCCCCCTGCTTCTTTTTCCCTGGGGTGTCCATCTAAGGGCAACCCTGGGTAGTGAGTTGGGAGGCATGCGCAGGACATGACCAAGCAATTGCCAGCGTCTTATTTGGATGGTCTTTGATATTGAAGACATCCCAGTCCTTTCCAGTAAATCTTCACTGGTAATGGTGTTGGGCAAGAAGATCTTAAGGATGCGTCTGAGGGACTTGGTTTGGAAGACTTCTAGTTTTCTTTCAATCGCCAGGGATGTTTTCCAGCACTCTGATCCATACAAGAGGACACTGAGGACATTGCTGTTGAAGATCCTGGGGCCCGTTTTAGAAAAGAACTTACGACTTAAGACCAAGTATAATTATTCATATAACTTTTTAATTAACATTATATCGAAAATTATTTTAAACATTTTAAAAAGAATGTGGGAAGATATTTTTACACAGACAATTTAAAAAAGAATTATTAATTTTGCAAACTTTTACAATAATCTTAAGTTTTTGGTCTTAGTCGTAAGTTCTTTTGTAAAACAGGCCACTGATCTTGGTGTTGATGTTGAGTGATGAGGATCTCCATATGGGTTTCAACATTCCAAAAGCTTGATTTGCCTTGATAATCCTGGTGTCGACTTCCTTGTCGCAGTCGCCCGTTGTGGTGACCTTGCTACCCACGTATGTGATCAGTACTGGATTATTGTTAATAGTATTTACTCGTAAAACATGTGTCTTTTTGGTATTCACCTTCAATCCTATTTTGTTAGATGTTTCACTGAGGAGCTCTGTCTTCTGCTGAATATCTCGGTGTCTGTTCGAAAGGAGGCCGAGGTCATCAGCATAATCAAGGTCCTCTAGGATTGAAGTCAGCGTCCATTGCAATCCCTGTCTTTTGCTTTGTATGGTGATCTTCATGACCCAGTTAGTTGCAAGTGAGAATAGCACAGGTGACAGAATGCATCCTTGTTTCACTCCGGTGTTCACTGCGAAGGGCTCCGCGAGTTGGCTGTTATGTATCACTCGGCACTCAAAGTTGTTGTAGAGGGACTAGATAATGTTTACCAGTTTCTGTGGGATGCCGTAGTGGCGCAGGATCTTCCACAGAGATTCACTGTGTAGACTGTCAAAGGCCTTCTCAAAATCAACAAATACAGCATAGAGTGTACTATTCCACTCACACGACTGTTCCAATATCTGTCGTAGGACAAAAATGTGGTCAATACAGGACTTTCCTTTTCTGAAACCGGCCTGCTCCTGTCGAAGTATGTTAACTACAGCAGCTGTGATGCGTTGTAGTATGATGTGGCTAAAGACCTTGCTGGTGTGAGAGAGAAGTGTAATCCCGCGCCAGTTGTTACAATCTCCAAGGTCACCTTTCTTGGGCATCTTGATTATTACACCTTTCTTCCAGTCATCTGGGATATCTTCTGTGTCCCATATATCTTGGATGATATGCTACAGTATGTAAGGTGTTTCTCTTTCTTCTGATTTCAACATTTCCGGGAATACACCATCTTCTCCTGGGGCTTTTCCAGTTTTTAGTTTATGGATTGCTTGTTTTACCTCATTTAGTGTAATGCAGCCAGTTTCTATATCAAGATCTGTCTCTGCCTCATCTATGTCAGGACTATCGGTGGATCCGGTCGGTTCAGAATCTTCTCAAAGTGTTCTCTCCATCTCTCTAGTTTTGCCTATTCCTCTGTTAATGCTGAACCATCCTCTGCTTGTACAGGAAGGTCTTGGTTGGGGCCGTGATCACCTCTTAGTTTCTTTGTGATCTTGTAGACGGTTTTCATGTCTTTTCTCTCAGCGGCCTCCTGTGCTTCCTTAGCCAGTTGTTCTGTGTAGTGGCGCCTATCTCTCCTTGCTGACGTCTTCACTTCCTTATCTTTCTTTTTATACAAGGCCGCTGCCCTTTCTTTCAATCTGGGTGACTTTGCATCTAAGAGGTTCTTCATTAGTTGTTTTCTCTCTTCAATGATAGTCCACGTATCTTTGGATAGCCATTCTGATTTGGCACCTCTCTTGTAGCCTATGACTTCTACAGCGGCATCATTTATGGCTTGGGGGAATTGGTCGATAGTGATAGCTGTCTCGTCCTGCAGTTTACTGTAACGATTCCTGAGCGTGATGTTAAACTCTTCTCCAACACCTGGGTCCTTGAGCTTGCTGACATCGAATCGCTTGCTTTTGCTGGAACCGATTTTGGCTTTTCTCAGCTTAAGACAAATCTTGGCTATAACAAGATTGTGGTCACTACCGATGTCGGCATGGCGCACAGCTCGCACGTCCTGCAGAGAGTGCCTCCATTTACTGTTAATCACAATGTGATCAATCTGACTTTTGGTGTGTCTATCTGGTGATGTCCAGGTCATCTTGTGAATGGTTTTATGGGCGAAGAGACTACCACCTATGACAAAGTCATTTTCCTCACATATGCTGATGAGCCTTTCGCCGTTGTCTGTAATGTCGCCCACTGCATGTTGACCCATCACTCTTCTCCTGTTGTGGTTAACGTGTCCAACTCTTGCATTGAAATCCCCCATTAGAAGTGTGACATCATTTCTTGGAATGTCATCGAGTACTGCTTGTAGAGAGCTGTAAAAATTGTCTTTAGCTTCTTCTTCTGCATTGTCAGTTGGTGCATAAGCACTCACTATGGAGACCTTTGTGTATCTGGAGTTGAGTCTGACATATAGTAGACGTTCATTGCTAGGCTTCCATTGAATGACAGTATTGGCAAACTTTTGGCTGACAAGGAGAGCTACTCCTTCATGATGGTTATTATCACTTCGTCCAGACCATATAATGACTTCCCCTGAGTTCAATCTCTGTTTCCCTGTTCCTGTCCATCTGACTTCACCCATGGCCATCAAAGATAGGTTATACTGTTTCATTTCATTTACTGCTTGGGCAAGTCTTCCGACTTCGTATAATGTCCGGACATTCCAATATCCAACTCGGATGTGTTGTTTCGGTGTTAGGAGGTCTGCTATCGGGTCTTGTACCGTCATAATTCCAGTTGTATGGCCTGCTTCACTCCGTTCACCAGTTGAAATATGGTTCCTTGTAGTCGTTTCCGTAGCATATGTGGTTTTTATGAGGTGGGGTTGCTGGCCCTACGCTCAACCCTCCTCCTTTCTCATCCGGGCTTGGGACCGGCAATGGCGGAGTTGTTCGGCAGGGGATGCTCACTCCAAAATGGCACCTGATCCCACCTCTGGAGTTTTGGAGGCCTGTGTTTGCTCTGCTCCTATTTATCTTGTTGTATGGACTTTTGATCTTGAATGCTGTTCGTTATCTCCATATGTTTCATGAAAACAAAGATTCGAAAATCGGGCTTAGAACAATGCACAAAATCTGTTACCTTATTTACAAGTTAATATTCATAAAAATCATTCCTCTACCTGTCAGTAGTCTTATTAATATTACCTCTGTTTTAGTGTGTTTCTTTGTTTCTTTGTATGCTGTTTAACGTCCCTCTTGAGATTTTTTCACTCAAATTGAGACGCCACCACTTGGTGGTGGAGAGCTGCAAATTTTCTTTTGTCCTATGCTCGGCACTTAGGGACATTGAACAGGGAGGGATCCTTTTCGTGGCAGCAACGGCTCGGACAGAGGACCTCAGTTTATACGGTCTCGTCTGAAGGACCGGTCTCCACCTCCCTCAGTGGGATTCGAACCCGCTACGTAAGGACCAACTCCTTACTTCGTCACTCTAGAACAGACCTTTAACCACAACGCCACGCGGGCGATTGTTTTAATGTGTAATGTCAAACGAAACTTGCGATAAAAACAAATCTTATCCTTTTTCTTTTTTCGTTAAAAAGGCTGGATTCAACAAACGGAAAGTTTGGACCGTTTCTGATTATCAGGCGGCTTCAATGTTTGTAAAATACAATGCATTATGTAGTGCTGACACAAACTCTTTTGAGGTGGGATCAAAATACTTAGTGTGCGATGCAGGAGGTGAGTAGAAAAATTCCATTATAAATGCTTTTATTTAACTTTGATTGGTTTATAAGTGATAGCATAATATTTTATGAATAGAGATCAGGCATATTTACTGGCAAAAAAAAAACAACAAAATTAAAAATAAAATTCTTTTCTACTTTTTTACTAGGCTTGTTTGAAAGTTTATGCTGAATGCTATGATTTTCTTCCAAATGGCTACTCGGCTAAAGGTGTACAATGACATTTCGATAGAGAATACGAATTATAGATTTTTCAATGTTATCAGCATTATAACTGTATAGACGTTTTTATACTAATTGCCCGGCCAACATTTACACACTGAACTTTTTTCGCATTTTCCCAGAATTTTCCGGTGTTAAGGACAGATGGTACAAACCAACTTTTGTCAAAGAATTTGAAAATAGCAACTTGAGCCATGTTTAAACGAGTAAAATGAATAACTTTCACCGCATAGTTTTTAAAATTTTATTATTCAAATTTGCATAAGTAATGGAATTAGAAATGAAATATATTTGTATAGATAAATAAGAATGGTTTCTGAAGGGCAGACTTTTGAACACCACAGAAGGTTTACAATTTCTTTATATTCTAGAAATTTATTATTTGAATCATTTGCAATGAAATAAGACCAAAAAATATATACCAATCCAGGCATCCATTTTTTGTTTGTATCATCTGTCCTTAACAAGGATTGCCTGTCGGGTGTGACCGGTCCGGTCGGCAGGGGATGGTCACTCTTCCATGATAACTTATAATACCTCTGATGTTTAAGTGGTACGTAGTTGCTCTGCTCCTGATTTAATTTATTTGGATGGACTTTTGAGGTTGAATAATGTTCGTCAGCTTTATATATTTCCAAATAACAGTGATCTATGATTTCCTGAAGTCATCAAACTAAATCTTTCAAACACAAATCCCATTCACATCAAATAAAAATCAACGACCTTTGAATATTTAAGTTATTTGATTGAATAGTTATTTGTATTTTAGGCGTTTCCTTTATATAGACGACAATGGCCAAAATCAACGATAATGACTTATTTCTTAACATGTTACTTCGACTCATATGCCGACTCGTTTTATCACAGTGAGTTTGAAATAAAAGATACCACAGAATCTAATACATCTGCTGTATATTTTGATATTTTACTGGAAAAAACAACAACAAAGCTCATTGATAAAAGTATATGCTCGTATGATGTCTAAAAAATATTGAGAGAAGTGTTGATCAAACAAGATTATCAATATTCTCATTTTAAGCTGTTTTTGATACATTTATCAATGACCTTGTCAGCAAATACAATTGATCATTAAGTCAAATTCTGACAGCTGTCTATCATTCTTTTTGTAAAGTCATTATTTCCACGATTTTTTCCGTTAATTCCCGATCAAGTATAAGAATGAGCACACGGTGGATGTGACCTGTCAGCAGAGGATGCTCACTTCTCAAAAACAACTGATATTACCTCTGATGTGTTTTCTCTGCTACCGATTTGTATTGTTTAAATGTACATATGCTGTTTATTTCCCCGAACTGATTCGATAAACAAGAGCATATTTTGAGTACCTGATCAAAGTAAATAGCTCAAGTGAAATCACAAAATTTTACCAAAATCAACAGCTTCCCCATGATAAATCAATATCCAGGCTTTTAAATATCATTGACAGCTGCTTTTTCAATAAAATGGAACTCGTAGATTCACTTACTGAATGTCATTCGTCATTTGCCAAATTGTTTTGTTAAAAAACATTCAGATTGTACACACGAGTAATCTGAAGTTGATATAACAAAGTTAGAAAAGTTTGGTTTGTGATTGACAATATCTGTTTGGATTTAGGAGACCATGTCTTCAAACAGTCCATTCTCCCGTGGTACCAATTTTTCCAGGAAATAAGCAGGCCTATTTCTGTATTCATATGAAGCAGAATATGTACAAATTCATAAACACTTGTTGTGGCCTTCAACTCGATACATGTATTTAGATATGTCGACGATGTAATATCAATTAAAATGGTTATTTGAATCCATATGTCGCAAAGATATATCCCGGATGAGCTTGGAATAAAAGATATCACAGAGTCTGCTAATCTGTTTCATATTTATTTTTTTCCAGAAAAAGACGTTAATTGTAATGTAACAACCAAGGTTTATGATAGAGAATAGTATTTATTTTTTTTTTAAGTAGTATTTTTTACATAGTAGTATTCAAGCCAAACGTCCATTAAACAACAATAAATTGGGGTAGAAATTGGAGTAGTGCAAACAATTACCTCAAACAACTAGGTGGGATAAGGTGCCATTGAGGATTGGGCATCCTCTGCCGGCTGGACATATCTATCCGTCGTGTGTTCCTTGTCACTATCAGGAAAAAAACGAGAAAGTCCGTGGACAGTTCAGTTTGTAAATAATTGCTTAATTTTATTAGGGGTTTAATTAATAAATTTAATTAGATACAATGGTTTTGTTTAGTATACGTGTAATCTAACTTTTTTTTAAATTAAAAAATAGATTTGATATTGATATTGTTTGATATTGTTTGTTTTAGCTCTTCTGGTCTCTTAATGCGATAATAAGGACCCTGTCTATCTATTCGTCTGACTGTCTCTCTGTTCGTTAACAATCTTACAAAATGTTATTTCTCCTACAATTTTGACAGACAACACTAAGATGCATAATTCTGTGGAGCAGTTTGTGATTACGATGAATGATGTAACTAAAAATCGAAATATCTATGAAATACTTTCAATACACTACTTCTTCCATAGTTTTGTCTTGATTTCAGAATAACTTGACACAAAATCGAACTAAATAATGATACATATATTTTTTTTTTCAATGAACTTTTGTGACTTAAAAAGATATTTCTGTACATTTTTTCAAGGCTAGTTCTTACACATTTTTAGTTTGATTACAATCCTTCCATGAAAACAGACTAAATCAAAATGATAATTCAATTAATAAGTATAAACCAGTAGAGCTACAGTCTTGACTGACGTCTGGCTGGTGTGTGTTTTCAAATCCATGTTTTAATATGTTAAGGTGGATCGGTTGACTGTACTGTATTTCAAGTGAGAGAAGACGGGAACATTCTACAACTCATGACAGACACAAATGCAGAGTTAGCTGGATTTATGTTTGATCAACTCATATTCAAGTTTTTGGAACGGTTATCCGGTCACAGTACTGTAACTGCATTCGCAAATAATCACTCCGAGTCATTTCAAGAACTGTGCACAGATATGAAAAAGAAGTTGGTTTCAGAGCAATCTGGCGACCGAGTTGTTTTGAACTGTTCAGCATTTATTATAGATCTTCACAACAGATACAATCCGAATTTATCTTTAACGGAAGCAATTGAAAAAAACAGTTACACAAGAGGAAAGGTATTCCATCGATTAGACAAGTTATTCTTTGAAAAATCATTTCTCCGAGAACTCTTTGAGGAATCATCTTTCAAAATCATTGAATATCTTAAAAAGACTCTTTGCCATTCTAGTGCGAAAGACATAGCATCTATTATATGTGTTGGAGGAATGTTTAATAATATTATTTTGAGAGAAATGCTCAGCAAGACAATAGGAACGACAACGTCTGTGATATTTCTGGAAGACCCAGAACTTGTAGTGATGAAAGGTGCAGTCCTGTATGGTCATAATTCGAGCTTCACGGAAGTAAGAATCGCAATGTATACTATCGCCTGTGTGTGTATTTTCAACGAGGAGGATGATTATACACCTTTCGAATTGGAGAATTCTGGACAATTAGAGAAACTCGTTGAAATTGGAACACCTGTTGCAGTTGGGAAACCTCATTTAACAAAAACTTTTGAAAGCATGAAGAAATATAACAATGTGTCAGTGCTTTTCTATTCATCTACTGAAAAAGACCCCCAAACGGCTAGTGACAACGACTGTGTCCACATTGGTAAGGTAACAGTGAATAAACCAGCTAAACAAAGTTCAGTAATTTCGGATGCTCGTATGCAATTGACCTTTGCTGGACCAGCTATTGAAGTTGAATTGGAATGCAGTGGATTGAAATCCCGTGAATATATTTTTATAAGGTAATTTCAGCAATATCGTTATCATTTCGTTAGTTCTATATTTGATACAACGACCTTGCGCCGGCAAATACAATTTATCATTGCGTCAAATGCTGACTGGCGTTTTTTATACTAATTATTAATATACACATTGAATTGAAGACTGATTTTTCCATTATAACTCGATCATAACGAGGAGCACACGGCAGGAGTGACCGGTCGGAAAGGGATGCTCACTCCTCCATGGCACCTGATCTCACCTCTGATGTTTTGGAGGTCCGTATTTGCTCTGCTCCTATTTTGTATTGTTTTATGGACTTTTGATTTATAATTCTGTTTGCTATCTCCATACGTTTCGTAATGTATCCAGATTTTTCAAATTGAAGTTCAACGATTACTAAACAAATGTCAGAGCACACATTTTCTTCGGTTTATTACTTGTTGTTCATGAGGTATGAAAGACGACAAAAACTTGTCCTCAAAGAATTTGTTTGAAAGTACAAAGTTTAGTATTATTAGTATCAACAAAAGAAGAGCTTCAATTTACTCGAATCTGTATTTTTTCCGCCATAAACATTTTTATCCCATAAATAAGTGTTGGATCAGAAATTTACTTCTTTGTAAATTCTGAGTATGCAAGACGATGGCCAGAATATGGAACGCCGATGGAAATGTTCTCTTTAATAAAATCATAAGGGATAAACATCATTACAAGCGGTCATTGTTTTAATGCACCTTGGAATCATGAAATAACTAAGATATTGGACAAGTGATCTTTGAGAGTTAAATGTCACAAAACGCCTTAGACAGGGAAAACAATTCAGTACCTTTTTGTTAACTTAAATTTCTTTTCTTGTCGTCGTAAAAAGAAAAAAAAATAATTAAGACATAAAAGTGTATATTTTGTTAAGTTGAATTTGATATGCGGCATCCTTTCTATAAACATGACCAATATTGATCATAAATGATATTTGTGTTTAAAGGTAAGGGTTAAAATTAAAATTGTGAAGTGTAAAATTAAATTTATGAACAACTAAGTAAATTATAATGTTAATGACCTGTTTGATTTGTTTATCTTCTATAGTTTTTATAGGTCATTTCTCTTGTTTTTAACAGTCCCTCAAGAAGAGATCAGTCAAGGGATTATCTGATGGTTGCTGCAGTAGATTTTGGAACAACATTTTCTGGATATGCTTTTTCACCAAGAACAGACTATTTGGAAAATCCTACAATTATCCAGACAAAAACGTATAGTACCAGCAGTCAGTTACAATCTTTAAAAACTTCAACTTGTGCTTTATTCAAACCTGACGAAACATTTCATTCATTTGGGTATGAAGCTGAAGATAAATTTGCAGAACTACTTCAAGAAGATGAACATGAGGGATGGTTTTTCTTTCAAAGATTCAAGATGAAGCTCTACAATGAAACGGTACCAACATATATGGTTCTTGCAGAAAAGTTTCGTTAATATTATTTGTCACATGTCTTGAAATATTTCTCAGTAAATTGTTTATAGAGAACAAAGACTTTCACACAGCCATATAAGCGCGCCCAGGGACTTAGGTACTAAAGGAATCATTGTCTAGTCAGTATATAGAGTATGTCAATGCATCAACTCTAGTTGGAAACGTGAGATAATTTGCATAATGGCTATTTGATTCTCATATTTACATTTCAATGTGAAATAAAAATTTTAAAATTAGATTTTAAAAATGTAGACTAATAGATTTAGATTACATGATGCCTCCTCTGTCAATTTCAATATCCCCCACTGATGTCACACAAACACAGCCTCACGAGATTTATACGCATTTAATGTCTCCTTAACTCATGACCTATCACTTGGTGAAATTCACATTCAAGAAATCAATTCAACTCACTTTCATAACGTTATCACAGAGAAAACAAATAGAAATGGAAATATTTCTTTGTAACATTTCGCCCATCTATATCGTAAACTCGTATAAAGATTTCTAACTTTAAAAAAATGATAGGGATATCGATTATATGTTTAACGTAAGTAATTTGCTTTACAGAGAGTTTATTAGCTTGAGATTTAGGGAATATATTAAAACGTATGACAACCCTTGATCTTGATGTGTATGAGGATCATTTAAGCTACATTCAATTTGACTATAGCTAGATGTTGAAAGTGAAGATAACTGAAAATCTATAAACAAAAAAAAAAGGAAACCGCAAAACGGAGCATCCCTTCGCAAAGAGCATCTATAATTAAGAAAGCAAATCAAGCAGAAAATTTATATTATATCATATAAAGTGTATTACTCTACTGCTTTTTTTCAGTCCTTGGAGAACTCCTTCATGATAGCGTCTGAAACCGGAAAGAAACTTGAAGCTTGGAAAGTCTTTACATCAGTGATTCGTTATTTTAAAAAAGAAATGCTTGAAGAGATTGGCTTCAAAAAAACTGGTATTCACGAATATGAGATCAGATGGGTTATTACTGTACCAGCAATATGGACTGACTCATCTAAATCATTTATGAGAGAATGTGCAGTCCGGGTATGTTGAAAGTTTAATTTATTACTTACATTAAGTTTTTTTTTTCAAGAATTCTTTTTTTCATCAAATGAAATATGTATTTAGAATAATGAATCAATTGCATCTGTATCTTATTTTTAGGCAACTGAGAATTTCGATTTTCATTACATTATACAAATGTTACATCTTTAATTTTGATTTAAATTTAGTTTGCTTATTTTTATGCATTATCTGCTGTAGATTGGCATTGAATCATTAGAGTTTTAATTTCACTCTGTTTGCAACTTATCATTTTCTGCCAAATTAAAACCATAGTGAATACTATCATTTTTTCAAAACGTTTTCGTTACAAGTCTTGTCCACTGGAATTATTACATTGTTTATATAGTTGTCTTGTTATCTTATCATCTCCGATTTAATCAAAACGAAAAGATAATTTATATTATTTGCACAATGCCTCTCATATTTTTAATTGGGTCTTCCTGTAGTTTTTTTAATGATCACTATCAGATCATTATTTTTAACTGTATTGACATCACAAGTAATGATTGCAGATTAAATAAACGAGAAGCAAGAAATCTTAACAGATGTTCGATATGCAAAATATCGAATTTTGTCGGGTCAAAAGCTTCTTCTTAGTATTAATTTGTGGATTGAATTTCTATTGTTAACTTTAAATTTATAGAAGTTAAGAATTTAAAACACGCAATATTTTTTACAGTTTAATATGCTTAATAGTTGATACTTATTTAAAATGTCAAAAAATTAAGATAAGTGTTTGATTCCTGCTAAGATGTAAAATAAATATATCGTATGAATGAAATTGTATTACATATTTATTACAGGCTGGAATCGAGGATGAAAATTTAGTTATTGCACTTGAGCCAGAAGCAGCTGCGATATATGCAAACTTGTCTGCCTTGAACAGCAACAAACCAGACGAAGACGGTTCTATTCGACCAAAAGACAAATATCTCATCTGTGATGCAGGAGGTTAGTTCAAAATTCTTCTTTTATTTTCAAATTCATTTTAATTTTTTTTTTTGATTAATTTTTTTTTACGCAAAATCTGTTATACGAGTGCTGTTCGAAAATTATTGAGATATTGTTTATATTCCGCTTTCTAATGAACGTCTTTCGGTGAAAATTTGCATATTTGTTTGACATACACTAAGAATAAATAAAAGTAAAAATATTTTACAAATATTAGATATTTTCTGTACAATGATATGTAAATGCGTAAAAAGTAGGGGTACCCGGAGTAGTCACGAAATCAGATATTGAAAATATGTAACACCAAGGTTTTAACTCCTCGTAGACCATAATAAGAGAAAAATAATTCAGTTTATGTGTGTATTTTTTTTAGCTTTATATCAAATGGTGCTTTGCAACTTTCTTAGAATTTTGATCAGAAATACGGAAATTATAAAAAAAAATTAAGCGTGGTAGAAAATTTGCAAAGAACGAAAAAAAAGAAATTTTGATGTCAAGGGCGGAGCAGCCAGCATGCCTAAAATTGTGTGTAGCACAATGTAGAACTTTTTTCTTAAATGACTGAATGACCTGATAAAACAATAACATCAAGAAAAAGATAATGTGTTAAGTTTTGTTATTTGATTTAAATTCATTTTTCTTTTTACAATTAATTTCACTAGAGTAAAATCAAAAGATCCGGACGACCACATTTATTACGTACGGTTTTAATATCTTTACGGTATTAATAATGTTCACCCGCTTTGCATAAATCAACACTGCATGATTCTACGTCATCCTTTCCCACAAATGAAAATTTTACAATGGGTTAGCAACAGCATACATTTTTAAAGAATAGTTTAAGAAAAGAAACATGATTTTTTGCAATGTTATATGTATTTATAAAGAAGGAAAAGTATTAATCGCTTCCCTCCCGATCGTTTTACATGTGAAACCATTTTTGACTGACGTGACGTTAAATGACGTCGCGATGCTGCTCCGGGTCCATAGACATATGTATATTTATTATTTCACCGAAATTTCTCTTTTTATCATAGGTGTTACATATCTAAAGTACAAGTTATCTAATATTGTTTAATCATAGTCAATCAATTGTTTGATTACATTATTGTCTTATCTATTATTTCAAGCAAATTATTGAAGATGAATAAATAATAGTATCAAGACACATGCGTTATACATGACAATAGGAATTTGAAATTTTGCAAAAGTGATTTATTCGTTCTTTATGAAATGTTGATGCATTTTCATGAATTTATCTCCATCCTTTATGGATTAAATGTAATTTTCTCAAAAAGGAGTATTCCATTTAAGTATTGTAGCAAGTTCCTTTTTTTCACCTTGGTTTACTGGATAGGTAGTAGCAATGGGTATTTTGTTTGATTTCATTGTGTATAACAAAGTTTTTCTTATAAAATCATAATGATTTCATAATGAATTATTAAAAATATTTAAAAAAAAAAAATACTAGCCGATTTTTAACACCCATCGCGCTAAAAAAAAAAAATGCCGGAACTTTTCCCCTCCATCAGACTACGATTTTGCTGTTACAATGTACATGTAAATGGACGGACCCATTTAAATAAGATACTATAAAAAGACTATACGTGATATATAATATTTTCCTTTCAAAGACGAATTATATTTTCAAGATTCACAATCAACAACAAATACAATTTTTTATTCACGAAACTCTAGCAATGTGAATGAACCATAACCAAACAAGTCCATATGCTGACCGATACATGATCTGAGTACATTTTAACTGAATGTTTGCTACCACGTTTACTGTGGGCATTTACCTGTAACGACATAAATCCACGTGGCTTGTCGTGATTCGAAACAGGTCATAAAGAGATTAATCGCATGTAAATGAAGACAGCGACGAGGTTCAGAATCACAATACTTTTAATTAGAAAACATAGTACGCAAAGTTGTTCAACAAAGATATTTTAACTCAACCTTTAAAAATATCATATACACAATATATATATATATATATATATATATATATATATATATATATATATATATATATATATATATATATATATATATATATATATATATATATATATATATACTCGATTCTGAACAAATCTGTGTTCGGTGTTTACGAAAGCTTGAATGTGTGTACCTGTCAGTGACTTCTTTTGATATTCAAAAAAATCAAAGGACCCCAACTTCAAAACGTAGCTTCGTATGCTGTGTATATCTATTATTTGACATTTTTAGATGAAGATTCAAATAATAAAGAAATAAGTTACTAATAACATTTAATTTTTAAAGCCTTTGATAAATGTTCGAAATTTCTCGAGTAACCGAGAACCAGAGATAAGTCTTAAATGAGACTTGTCCTTTCCGAACAGCCCTCGTATATTCTGTGAATTTGATTTAGTAGGCCATTGTTAAGTGTAAACTTTGGATAATTTTTTCACCCTCTATTCGATGAAAATATAGCAAGAGATAAAATGTCCCTGCTATATATTACGTTGTTAATTTTAAAATAGCAATGCGAATTTAGATAAAATATAATCTAGATTTAGTTATATAATATAAATATAGCACTTTGATGAGGTCCATTCATAGATTTCCCAATTTTACAGAAAATAATCGAGGTCGTTATGCTTTTCTCGTACATGTACAAGGGTAATCCAAAACGTTCTTGGACAATGACGTTTTTGTTAAAATAAATGATTCTATATATAACTAGTGTATATCAAAATGTTCACATGAAAAATCACTTCAAAAAGATCTAATTTTTATTGATTGACCTTTATATTTTTTTAAATCGTGGTTTTTAAAGGCCGCACATAGTGCTCACGGACCAGTCTGACATTATGCTCATTTAATTAAAACGTCAAACATTTAGATTTTGAATTTTTAATACATGTTCATGGACACACACTACATGTTCTTTATTATGTCACACTGTAAAGTGCTAGCAATAATTTTTAAGTTTAGAATTTAATCTATTTAATTTTTAAAATTCATAAATAATGCACAATAATTTAAGAGCGTCATCAATATAAACAATTCGTATACACAGGTTGCACAGTCAAGTCTGATGATCCGCTAGATTCATAACAACGTAATGAATAGAAATACCCATTTTCATCAAATAACGTGTATTTTAAAATCCTTGTAGTGTCTTCCAATCTGTACGCACCGTAGAAATCGTGTATACCAATCTCAAATTGATAAACAAAATATATTCTTAAATAAGCTTTGAGTTGTTTAAACAATAATTTTGTCTTTGAAGTCGTTTCAACCGTATTTAAAAATAATATATGTATTTTGATCGGACGCTGTCTCGTTCGGGCGGGGCCAATGTCGCTTTTATTTGTCAAAAAAATAATTATGGAGATGACGAACAGTATTCAATAATTGTTTATCCAAACCATCCTTTCCGAAGGAAATAATTTTTGACCCACCACCTCCCCTGCAACCACTCAATATATACTCAGTTGTGTTTGATTAAATAATGTACACTTACAGTGGAGTTATTGTATCTTATTTGTTTTTTCAATTGTGTTAATAATGTGTTATGGCTCAGAATAACCCTAAATGCCAGCAAAGATCAATAACACAATTTAAACTATTAAAACAATAATTTATTTACAGTAATATATAATAAATATATGAAACATAAAGTACAAACTTAGCAAGAATCTAAAAATACATACATCAGAGTGTCCGTTGCTGCACACAATGTCTAGTGTAAGTATATCCCAGTCTCTTTATACACCTGTACATCAATGTAACTTATACGACAATTATTATTTATGCATCGAATTGACAAGGTATTTATACAGTACTATAAATCTAGAAAATTCCAAAGTTGTAAATACATGATATTACTGGAAAGTTCTGGACATAAACAAAGTTCAAGAATGTTCTAGAAAAAATGACCGAACATGTTGACCACTCTGTCCCAGAATGCTCAGGAAACTTAATGTTACTAATAATATACATGATGAAACAGTAAAAATACGACACGCCTCACAACACCTCCCACCTTTAAAGTTTGAATGTCAATGAAAACTTATATTATTAAAATAAAATTTATGTACATTGATACAAAATCTAATTTGTTCATCATACTCTGGACAAGGCATCTGCAATAACATTGTCTTTGCCTTTGATATGCTTAATTGTTATGTTGTATTCTTGTAACAACAAACTCCATCTAGTCAGTCTTTGATTCTTGTTTGACAATTTATACAAAAATGTCAGGGGGTTGTGATCAGTATACACAAGAATTGGATGCAAAGTAACATTCAAATAAACATCAAAATGCTGTAAAGCTAACAAAAAAGCAAGGCATTCGTTTTCAATAGTAGAATAATTTCGTTGACATTTTGTCAGTTTCTTTGTTCTTGAAACAAAGCTGTCCCGATTCCAACATCACTAGCATCAACAGTAAGCTTGAACAGTAAGCTTGAAATCTGGAGTTGACAGAACTGGATTGCTCATAGGGACAGATTTGATTTTATGAAATGATTTTTCACAGTCCTTTGTCCATTCAAAGTTAACCCTCTTTTGTAAAAGATTTGTAAGTGGACTATTACTGAGGAAAAATTTGGACAAAATTTTCTGTAAAACCCAGCCATGCCCAAAAACCTCATTAATTCTTTCTTGTTTGTAGGAATCGGGAACTTTGCAATAGCTTCCACTTTAGCCATTATGGGTGTAACATAACTTTGACCTACTTTATGACCTAAATACTCTACATAAGCATGACAAAATTCACACTTTTTAGGGTTCACAGTTAAATTTGCTTTAGCTAAAATGTCAACTAAAGCACGCATGATTCGGATATGTTTGTCCCATGTGTTGCTGTAAATGATGACATCATCAATGTAGGCCTCGCATCCCTCGAGGTCTTGAAGAAGTGAGTGAATCATCCTTTGGAATGTAACCGGTGCGTTTTTCATGCCAAAAGGCATTTTTTTATACTGGTAAAGTCCATCTGGTGTAGCAAAAGCAGATATTTCTTTTGCTCTTTCTGTTAACGGCACTTGCATGTAGCCCTTCAACAGGTCAAATTTACTGACAAATTTCGCGTTTCCAATGTTGTCAATACAGTCATCGATTCTAGGTATTGGATATTAATCAGTTTTGGTAACAGAATTCACTTTTCTAAAGTCTGTACATAATCGGTAGGTACCGTCCTGTTTTGATACAAGAATACATGGTGAGCTCCAGTTACTTTTACTAGGTTCAATAATGTCATTGTCCAACATGTACTGCACTTCCCTAGGTACTGCAATTTTATTGGATTATGACGGTACGGATGTTGTTTGATAGGCAAAGCGTCACCCACTATGACATCATGACAAGCTGCATTAGTTTTCTTTGGAACATCCGAAAAGATTTGATGATACTCATTCATCAAGTTTTTTACTTGTTCTTTTTGGTGAATGTTCAAATGTCCAAGTTTTGCATCCAAATCAGCCAAAACTTCTGAGTTTTTCAAACATTTCATTCATTTCTACACTTGTATCATTTTCAAGACAATTTTGAACAGTCTTAGAATTGGCTTAAGTGGAAACTGGTTTTACAGAATTTTGGTCACACCTTTCAAAATTCTCTTTCAACATGTTAATGTGACAAACCCGTTTCTCTTTACGTCGACCTGGTGTCTTAACTACATAGTTTACATCACTAATCTTGATTTCAATTTCCTAAGGGCTATAAAAGGTCTGTAAAGGATGACCAGGAATAGGTAAAAATACAAGAACCTTATCATCTGGCTTAAACACCCTATTTCTGGCATCTTTGTCATGCCACATTTTCATTTTCATCTGAGAACTCTTCAAATTTGCTTGTGCTAAATTACAAGCATTGTAAAGTTTTTCTTTGAAATCAGACACATAATCTAAAAGATTAAGATCACTAGTCTCAGTCAGCCACTTTTCCTTCAACAATTTCAAAGGACCTGTAACTGTATGACCGAACACCAATTCAAAAGGACTGAACCCAAGAGACTCCTGGGCTGTTTCTCATGCAGCAAATAGCAGAAGATGAACCCCTTCGTCCCAGTCTTTTTCATACTGGTAACAATAGGTCTTCAGCATCATTTTTTAAGGTCTGGTGAAAACGTTCTAGCGCCCCCTGGGACTCAGGATGAAAAGCAGTTGATCTATATAGCCTTATACCCAACTCATGCTGACTTGCTGGAACAACCCCGACATAAAATTTGAGCCTTGATCCGACTGAATTGCCTTGGGTGCTCCTACAAAACTGAAAAACTTAGTTAAGGCCTGAACTATGCTCTTTGCCTTTATATTCCTAAGAGGTATGGCTTCAGGAAATCGAGTGGATGTACACATAATGGTAAGTTAATACTGGTTCCGAGGCCTGAGGGCCATAAAACTTAGACGAGCTCACTTTTGATCTCAGTCTTACTTTTTTCTAAGGAATATATAGTGGAAAAGTGAGACTGAGATCAAAAGTGAGCTCGTCTCAGTTTTATGGCCCCCAGGCTAGATCTAGTCCTACGCAAAGGTCCTACACAATCCACCAACACTCGACTAAACGGTTCTTCAAAAGCTGGAATGGGTTGGAGAAGAGCAGATGGTATCTTCTGATTTGGTTTACAGACATCTGACAGACATGACATGACTTACAAAACTCAGAAACGTCCTTTCTTAGCATAGGCCAATGAAAATGACTTAAAATCTTATAATAAGTCTTATTGACACCAAAATGACCTGCCATAGGTGTATCGTGAGCTAAACTCATGACATCTCGACGATAAGCAGCTGGGACCACTATCTGGTGAACAACACGCCTCACTTCATCTGGGGAAGCGTCAGGTGGCCGCCATTTTCGCATAAGGATGCCATCTTTCATATAGAAGCATTCTCCAACTTTAGTGGCCTCTTCTGCAGCTGGTGGACGTGCCCTCTTACTAAGCTGGGTGATATCTGGGTCTTTATGTTGTGCTGAAAGTAACTGTTCTCGGCTAAGGATATCCTTGTCTTGGCTTTCTGGTAGATTTGACTCATCTTCATCACCACTAAATTTTGATAAAGGTTCATTCGTCATCGACTTCTTGATATTGTGTAGTTCCATGCTTTTTTGAGTGCCATCAAGGTCAGAAAAGAAAGTGTCATTCAAATCAATATCAATAGAGAAATTCGTCTCGTCAAAGGCTTGAGTACGGTCTGCCTCCATTTCTCGTCTTCTGGCCATCGCTCTAGTAACAGCATAGGCTGGATAAATGTCATCATCTTCATCATCGCATGACATTGGAAGTGATTTTCTCACAAACTATAGGATCAGGTACAAACTTTCCACCAGCTAAATCATTGCCTAGCAACAAAGAAATGCCTGGAACGGGAAGAGTAGGTCGAACACCTACGATAACAGGTTCAGTAACTAAATCTGACTTCTAGCTAATTCTATGCAGGGGAACATCAATGACGCCTAGCTAGCTCCACACCCTGTAATAAAATTGACCCACCAGTAGAAGTCTGCTCAGACAAAGGAAGCACGCCCTCTAACAATAAAGTCTGTGCAGCACCAGTATCTCTCAAAATCTGGACAGGTTTAATTTCGCTAGAGTCACCAAGTGAAACAAATCCCTGAGACATAAAGGGCTTATAATCCTCAATAGAATCAATAGAACTGGACTGTGAACCCTGGACATCAGGAGTGTCAGAACAAATCGAAACTTAGACTTCTC
Source organism: Saccostrea cuccullata (assembly GCF_032062105.1). Classification (NCBI taxonomy): domain Eukaryota; kingdom Metazoa; phylum Mollusca; class Bivalvia; order Ostreida; family Ostreidae; genus Saccostrea; species Saccostrea cuccullata. The sequence continues at coordinate 28,629 of NW_026935743.1, read as the reverse complement.
TATCACCTCTAACTGCCGCACAAGCGTGTGGTTGAGTTTTATCAAAATCATTTTTTCTCTTAAGTTTAAAGCATTCACTGATCAGATGACCTTTTTTCTTACAATAACAACAAGTAGGAAGCGACCCTATTCCAGAAGATCCTTCAACACGTCCTGGACCGAACTTAAAACCACCTTGGGATGGAGACTGGGAACTTGTTGAAGACTGAGACCCTTAACCACTCTTTTTATATGTATCTGAATTTGTAGAATTATTGCTAGACTGAGATCTTGAAACAAAATTCTTTTTATAAGACAGAGCATACGTATCAGATATGACTGCTGCCTCTTCAAGAGTTTTCACATTCTTTTCTTCTAAATGTGTTTTCAAATATTGAGGAACACATTCCTTAAACTCTTCTACCAGGATGACTTGGCGCAAATTAGCAAAAGTTTTATCAAGTTTCTTAGATCTAAACCAGTGATCGAATAAATCTTCTTTCTCTCGTGAAAATTCAACAAATGTTTGAATATCAGACTTTCTATACTTTCTGAACTTTTGTCTATACGCTTCAGGTACTAAATCATATGCTTTTAATATTGCTGCTTTGACCTTCTCATAGTCTGAACTCTCAACTATCACTAGTGTAGAGTATACCTCAGCCGCTTTTCCAACCAGTACACTTTGTAACATCGTTGACCAAACATTTCGTGGCCATTTAAGATTCTCTGCTACCTTTTCGAATTGGGGAAAATATTTGTCTACAGATTTTTCTTAAAATTTTGGAACTTATCTGATATTTTTTGCTGCGTCAAATTCAGTGTTGACAATTGACGATTCTGGTTGGTTCTGTAATTTTAATTTCTCTAATTCAAAGTTCATTTCACGCTCTCTTTCTCGCTCTCGTCTTTCTCTTTCTCGCTCTTGTCTTTCTAATTTGTCTAATTCAAATTTTCGTTCACGCTCTCGTTCTTCTCTTTCTCTTTCTCGCTCTTCTCTTTCTCTTTCTCGATCTTCTCTTTCTAATTTTTCTCTTTCAAATCGCAGTTTCTCTAACTCTACTTGAAACTGATATTCTGCCATTTTATAAGAGCCTAACTCTGATTTAACTGTATATTCTGGAAGATCGTATTTTTCAAAGATGTTTTCTTCTACTAGGTTGTTTGCAACCTTTATTCTAATGTCTTGTTTTTTCTGAAAGGATTTAACATCTAACCCAAAATGCAAACCTAATGTGATCAAGTCATCCCTTTTTAACGTATCAAAAACCTGAACACTTGGTGAATTTAGAAAGTCTGTGACCGAAAATACCATGTTGATTTCTGCTGGCTTATAATTTAATTTAAAGGTTTCAATAAACAAAATTCTGACAATAAACTGCAAAAGTGCAAAAAAAAATTTATCCTGTACGAGCCCCCAATTCTGTTATGGGTCAGAATAACCCTAAATGACAGCAAAGATCAATTACACAATTTAAACCTAACAATAATTTATTTTCAGTAATATATAATACATATATGAAACATAAAGTACAAACTTAGCAAGAATCTAAAAATACATACATCAGAGTGTCCGTTGCTGCACACAATGTCCAGTGTAATTATATCCCAGTCTCTTTATACACCTGTACATCAATGTTACTTATACGACAATTATTATTTATGCATCGAATTGACAGGATATTTATACAGTATTATAAATCTAGAAAATTCCAGAAGTTGTAAATACATGATATTACTGGAAAGTTCTGGACATACACAAAGTTCAAGAATGTTCTAGAAAAAATGACATGTTGACCACTCTGGAATGTTCAAGAAACTTAATGTTACTAATAATATTTATGATGAAACAGTAAAAATACAACACACCTCACAACAAATGTCATAATAATACATCATCATAAATATTTTGTTATTTATATATAGTACACATATATCTACATTGAAGTTGTTCTCTGATCTGATCTGATATGTTAACAATATTGTATACTTTTTTTCGTGTGTTTCACATCCTTTTTAGAATTTGACGTGTCTCTTCAGCGTGTTTGTTCTCCCATCTTTTTTGCAAATTCTTCTAATCATATTTGTATGTTTTCTTTATGTATATTAATATCCTTACAAAGGATATATTCAAATATGGTCATGTGTAAATTTTGTATATATTTGGTTAATTTGTTTGGCATAACAATAAATGCTCATTTACAACAAAGATTTTGTTTTGATATTTGCAAAAAACAGAGCAGAGTAGACTTATTCATGGAGAAAATAAATTATTTGAGGAAGGTTGAAGACTATGGTATAATCAATAAGTATAAACATCTTAAGTACAGTTTCATATGCCGTCAGTTGTCAACTTGTTAAACAAAGCGTATTGAGCAACCTCGACACGTACGTTCATTCTATTTCTTAGTTTTTTGTTCTCTGATCTTTAAATTCTTATATTTTTTTTTACGCCTTCAACTATATTTTTCTTCACTTTAATCTGTAAAATTAAAAATTGTCAAATATTTTGTTTTAATAGCTATCATGAAATCGTGTGTAAATAATGACCTAACAAGCGGAATTATTAGAATTATTTGTATTTTAAAAATCAGTGAGCATTTGCGTTATTGATACATTGTACATGCTGACAAGGTCAGTGTATTTACAAAAAAATTAACAATTCATGACTTTAAACCAGGGTGTTGATATTCTTGCTAATCATCTTGTTTAAATTGTTCATATGTAGAACATGCTCTTCCGGATCGAATCAATTGAGAGAGTTATATTCCGTATGCAGGTGACAAAGGTATAATGCTGAATTACTAAGGGGAAAAGTTAAAGTCATCATAGAATTTGCTTGTTAGATAACATTCTATTTCTATTTAAAGATCCCAATATGAAACAGATGTGTCAGTATCTATGGTATCTATTATTTCAAGCTCATCCAGGATATATCGTTGATTGATTGATTGTGTATTGTTTAACGTCCCTCTGAGAATTTTTCACTCATATGGAGACGTCACCGTATGGCGGTGAAGGGCTTCAAATTTTGACCTTTACTCGGCACTCAGGGCCATTGAACAGTGTGGGATCTTTATCGCGCCAACGCCTGCCGCTGACACGGGGCCTCGGCTTTTAAGGTCTCATCCGAAGGACCTGCAACTTTCACTTCAAAGTGTCGAGCGCATGGCGAAGGAACAGTTGCTACCCATTTTAACGACTAGGTCAGTCGCGGCCGAGATACGAACTCACGACCTCCCGATCACGGAGCGAGCGCTCTACCGACTGAGCTACCGTGAACGGTAATATATATATATATATATATATATATATATATATATATATATATATATATATATATATATATATATATATATATATATATATATATATATATATATATATATATATATATTGTTGACATAAGAATTTGAAGGCCACAGTGTTTTATTTTTTCTTGAAAGATTTTAAAGTCTTCATTGTATGAAAACTAAAATAGGTCTGCTAATAACGGGGCGCAATTGTAACTCTCTGGAATTCCAATAGATTTTTGGAATGGTTAACCCTAACCTTTATTCAAAATTATAATCCGACACAAAAACACGGAATTATTCCTTCATCCCTTTTTAGTTGCTCCACGTGATTAAAGTGTCCCTAGGAAAACAACGGTCATGATTAGAATATCTCTAGCTCGGAAAACAAATTGTCTCATCGAAAGTTTAGTTAAAGGGTAAAATCCGAAGATATTTGACTGAGATACTACTTCTTTGAGTGTATAAACATATTCGAGGAAATGAGTTTCGTTAGTTCTGTGGTTGATACAATGACCTTGTCAGCAAATACAATATATCATTGAGACAAATGCTGACAAACGTTTTGCATACAATTGTTAGTCCATTATTTATACACTGAATTGACGAAGGATTTTTTCCCGTTATTTCCTTATCATGATTAAGAGCACACGGCGGGTGTGCAAGTCGGCAGGGGATGCTCACTCCTCCATGGCACCTGATCCCACCTCTGATGTTTCGGGGTCCTTGTTTGCTCTGCTGTTATTTTGCATTGTTTTAAGGACTTTGAGATTGAAATCTGTTCGTTATCTCCATAACCTTCTTGAAGCATTCATGTTCATTTCATTTACATGTATTATTTTTTTTATTTAAGGCGGTACTGTAGATGTAACAGTTCATGAGGTGTTGGACATGAAAGGAAACGTAAGAGAACTACTCAAAGCATCGGGAGGTGATTGGGGAGGTACAAAGGTTGATGAGGATTTTTTTAATCTTTTGGAGAGGATGGCTGGAGAAAAAGCAATGATGGAATTTAAAAAAGAAAATCCAGATGACGCGCTGCATTTGTTAAGAGAATTTGAGGTTAGAAAACGATCTTTCTCCTCAAAGACAGATGCAAAGTCAATTTTTAATTTGCCACCTTCTTATGTGGATCTCTTTCGAAAATATAACAACAAAAGTTTAGACATGCGAATCGCAGAAATGAAAGATGTTGCAAACAATCTTCAAGTTAAAAGCAGTAAGTTGAAAATTAGCCCGACTTTATTCAGAGAGTTTTTTGATCGATCCATCCAGAATATTTGCAGGCACTTACAAGACATCTTTACACACCCAGATGCAAAAGATGTTGATTGCATTATGCTAGTTGGGGGATATTCCGAATCTCCGATGCTGCGGGAAGCAGTTAGAAAATACTTTCCTTTCAAAACAATCAAAATTCCGAAAGAACCAGAACTTTCTGTACTGAAAGGTGCAGTTATTTTTGGCCATAATCCTTTACTTATAAAGGAAAGAATAGCAAAATACACATACGGCGTCGCATGTTTAACTCCATTTATCGTTGGTAAACATCCCGAAGAGTTTAAGTTTGTGAAAAATGGAGTTTTGTTTTGTGATAATTTGTTCGATAGGCATGTTAAAAAAGGGTCAGTTCTGAAAGTGGGTCAATATCAATCCACGCGCACCTACTCTAAAGGCGTAAGTGATAAGTCAATTTGTATAGGAGTTTATGCTAGCACTAAAGAAAATCCACAATACGTGACTGAAGAAGAATGTTTCTTTTTGGGAGACAAAATAATTTCATACAAAGATGGAAATTTACTTGGAGCAAGCAAAATTGAAGTTCAAATGTCCTTCAGTGGTACTGAAATTGAATTAAAAATAACATGTAAAGGGACTGGGAAAGTAATTTTTATGCATTTATGTGACGATATCTAAATAGTTTACATTTTTGTGCATACAACAAATCTACACACAAAAAAATTAGTAGATAGGATGAGAACATTTGAAAGTGTTAAATAATATCCAAGCCAACACAGCCTTTTGTTTATTTGTCGCGTAATTTTAAGAATTCCAATGTATTATATGACATGTATTGAGAATGTTTTATAATACTGAGGTAAGACTGACATGCTAATTAACTTATAAATTTAGGAACAAATAAGTAATCAGAAGTCCAAACTAAAAGAAATAAAACAAGTTTGTCAGTACAGGATTTCAAGTTCAATACAGCAGATATAAAAAAAAAAGTGTTATTACATAGCAAGTATAATTCAAAGATGAATCCATGATAATTGATCATTCCAACCACTATAATGTACTTAAAAGAAATAAAAGCTGAAAACATACAGTGCCTGTTATTTTAATAGTCATTTTGCTTTTATTTTAACTGAAAAGATAAAAGGCAAGAATAAAATGTAATTAATAAAATTGACATAACATTTAAAAAGCGTCTTAAAACCAAAAAGACAGAAAAGAAGTACAAGCGTTTGTATGATATCGATGCCAAGTAAAGATAACAGGAGAAGTCGAAGACAGATTTGAAATTGATTCTGGAAGTGTGTTTGTCTGTAACATATATGTTTTAATTGAGGTTTACTTCACCTTCTTTATTAAATAAGTAAATGTTTTCTAAAATGCGTAAGACCTTTTTAGATAATTGCATTTTACTTCTCAATTTAAAAAGCCTAATAAATAGGAATGTTAGTTATACTGAAGTGCATGTAATAGGTCTTTCTTAAAGCGACCAAAAACAAAATTAATTTAAAATATCTTAATTGGATAAAAAAAATGAAAATATATCCATGAAATATATGATAAAACAGCATTTAAGCGCTAAATTCCATTCAAACAATACAAATCAGAAGTAAAGCAAAAACGGTCCTCTAAAACCAGATATGGGATAAGGTGCCATGGTTGAGTGAGTATTTTGTGCCGCTGATCACATCCGCATTGTGCTTCTTATTATTCTTGATCGAAAAAAGGGAGAAAGTGTGTAAAATAACATAACAAGTATCTGCTTTGAAAAATACAAAGTACGCATTAGAGTTCAAGCTTATGGGAATCTACTTGAGGCTACTTATTTTTAACGGTTGTTTAAAAGCAGCTCAGAACAGTCGCAGTTGCAGTAGTCTTCAAGGATATCTTTAAATAAGAAATCCATTTCGTTCTAAATGACTCTTCGGATAAATGTATTTCATCAGACATCTCTGCAAATAATTTTAGATTAACTTTAGTTAAATTTTGTATGGTATGTAACCATGAACAATTAAAGTTCAGAAATCAAATGTTTATTATTATGTGATTGTGAGTATAAGAGTGCTGAATGAGTAAATGTCTAAAGTTGTTAAATCAATGATTGGTGCATATATTTTTTTAATTTTTTATATAATATAACGAATAATGTTTAAAAGAACATGAGAAATACACATATAGAAGATAGAGATAATCAGTCTACAGAAACAGAGAAATGTATTTTAAAAATGATATCAGTCACAAGTATGAGATTTCTATATAAAATTGAAAAGATAAGGAGTTTGAACCAGAATCCAAAAAAATTATGGTAAGTTTATTATGAACATATTGGAGAGAATAATAGGATATTGGTTTGTTTGTTTTTATAATTTAAAATTTTAAATGCATTCTTATGAAGAAAAGACATAAAAGATATTTACATTGTACTTTATATTCATCTATGCATTCTTTTACATAAATTCCTTTTTATAAGATAAAGATTAAATTTTAATGTCATATGCAACGTAGTTTGAACATTATTGGGTTCTTCCCTGGAGTTGAAGAGTTCCACTTAATGAAGGACGTGTGTGCAATATTTTTAATGTCTATATATGGAATTGTAAACCTCTTCTAAATCAATTTTTGATGAAAAAAAAATTCTGGAATTAATGTTTTGGGATTTTTGTACATTTATCTTTAAATAATGCAAAAAATTTCACAATTTGATATCTTTTCATAACCCCTGGTAACGCATGCTGATTTTTTGTCTAAGAATATGTAATGGTATTACAAGTTTAAATTTAGAATATTTTGAAAAATTTTAAGTAGGTAAGATACCTTGCGTTTGTCCTTGAAAATAACATTTTGTACTAGATTTAGAAACTTCAAAACAGAAAGTAATGCTTTGTGATATGAAGGAAGATGTGCGGATTTTTTTTTCTTATAATATCCAATAGCACAATGTAAGATAACTTTACAGAGCCTATATGATTTATTTTTAAATGACTACCTTATATGGACTTGTACTTGCTTGTATCATTTTACATACGCATTATATCTGTGTGTGTGTGTGACTAAAAAGATTGTTTTGCGAGTTTGTGAGTTTTAAAAATAAAGCATAAAATTATTGATTTAATGATTGATTGATTGATTGGTGTTTAACGCCGAGTCTGCGATATTTCAGCCATATTTCGGCGGAAAAAAATTGCAATAATATTCACTACAATAACCTATAGCAGAGAATTTTGATTTCACATCTAATTTATCCTTCACCATGCTTTAAAATCTAAAAATACTATGAAATGTGACAGTGTTATGTCGAATTATTAATCCCCTTTATAGATAATATCCAGGAGCCCGTTTTATTAAAGGACTTACGACTTAGGGCCAAGTTTAATTATTCATATTACTTTTTAATTAGCATTATATCGACAATTGTTTTAAACTTTTAAAAAAGTAGGTTGCAGTATTGTCAAATTAGGGTAATAAAAGGGAATGCAATGTTTCAAAACTTTAAAAACAATAAGTTTTTAAACAGTGGCAAGCTACTTATATATACGTTGATGTAACAGGAAGATCAACAAACCCATTTAAAATCGTCAATTCTATTGGACGTTATAATGATCTTATATAGCGTTTTGTGATCGACGCTATAATGACGCTATAATGACCCAATAGAAAATCATATCACTGTGTCGTATTTTGGCTGATCTATTTCATACAACTTGTATAAATCAGTAGTACAAAAGACTATGAAATGTTCCGTCTGCTTGATCAAAACATAGGGCTCATGATGGGTCAACAGGGTCCCCTAAGCACCTGATCCCACCTCTTGAATTCTGGAGGTCCGTTTGTATCCCGATCACAGACTCGTATCATTTGTAATTTTTATGACATATATAGAGCTAACGAACAATATTTAAGTTGAAAGGTACATTTAAAAAAATAGAAATCAGGATAAAACGAACACTGACTTCTAACACTTCAGGGATGGGATCATGTACCATGGAATAGTGAGCATCCCCAGCCGACCGGTCTCGTCCTCAGTGACCGTTCACGATAGCTCAGACGGTAGAGCGCTCGCTCCGTGATCGGGAGGTCTTGAGTTCGTATCTCGGCCGCGACTGACCTAGTCGTTAAAATTGGTAGCAACTGTTCCTTCGCCATGCGCTTGGCACTTTGAAGTGAAAGTTGCGGGTCCTTCGGATGAGACCTTAAACACCGAGGCCCCGTGTCAGCGGCAGGCGTTGGCACGATAAAGATCTCTCACTGCTCAATGGCCCTGAGTGCCGAGTAAAGGTCAAAATTTGAAGCCCTTCACCGGCAAACGGTGACGTCTCCATATGAGTGAAAAATTCTCGAGAGGGACGTTAAACAATATACAATCAATTAATCAATAATAAAAAAAATATTTCTCCCTCTTCATACCAGAAAACTATATTACAATGCTTATATTTTACCATCTATTAACTATTGTTTGACTGTTTGGGGTTATGCTCCTAAGAAGGACATGGACAGACTATTTAAATTACAAAAAAGGACAGCAAGGATTATTCTTGACGCAAGTCCTGATTCTTCATCTAAACCACTATTTGAGAAACTTGGATGGTTAACTATTTATGAGCTAGTTGATCTGTACAAATATATATTATTATACAAAATTTTCAACGGAATGACTCCCGAATATCTTCATAATTTATTTGAATTTCATTCTTCAACTTCCTATAACCTGCGATCTGAAACTAATTACGATCTTAAATTACCAAAATTTCATACAAACTTCTTCAAAACCTCTTTTCAGTACTCAGGTGTACATCTATGGTATAAACTTCCACAATACATTAGACTCTCTCAATCTTTACAAGCATTTAAACGTTATGTAGAAATTTACATTATCAGCTGTCGCTCAATTATTTGAGCATATGTTTATGATCGTCATATTTCTGTATTGTCCTATTTCTGTACATGGACACTGTATTCATAATTTGTGATTGTAATTCCTAATATATATGATGAATTGTATCTTGTATCTTTTTGTAATTGATGTATAGAGGGCCCTGGGGAAGAATAGTGCATGCACTAACCAGGTTACCTTCTTTAACTAAAGTTTTATTATTATTATTATTATTAATCGTTCTCAGTGCGTCCTTGTCATGATCATTAAATAACGAAACAAGAGGCCTCAATGCATTGATTTGCTCTTCTTATAAAGTATAAAACCTATCACTTCTTTTTTAAAGCCTCAAAGTTTCCTGTATATTAAGGTAGGACAAAACACCCATGGATTCTATTTTAACCCATTTCTTAAAAAGTAAGAGAAAAAAGAAAAAATATTACTACATTTACAACAATGAATGATCCCTGTAAGCAAAAAAAGGTTTTGGCATGTCATATTTTGTGGAAAAAAATCAGAGAATCCTATATATTGGTCACTTGGGAGCTTTCATTTTGGGATGTGTTTACGCTAAGTTCAATAAACAAGCATGTAACAGTCTATTATAAAATGTAGTGTTCCATATATAGTAGAGGGCTGATATTTGGATACAAGTATAAGGAGTCTCCATTCTTAATGTACTACAAAGGACAAAGTCATATCAAGAGGTCAAAGGTCAAATGTTGTGAGTTAATTAACTGAATCTTTTAGTTTTTTTGCCATTGAAATTTTTTTAATCGCCAAAATATCTGAAACCAATGCTTCAATTTTCTATATTTTTGCAGATTTTTTTGTAAGTTTCAGAAAAATTAAATTTGAGGAAAAATTTGGCCTGTCTATTAAGTCCTATCTTAAGAATACATCTTAAAATTCCAAAAGTAGGTCATTATGATCTAATGATTTTTGCTTTAAAAACTATTAAGAACCCGAGATACGTCATCTAACAAAGTTTGGTGGTTCTTAGCCCCTTATGCCTAGGTTACATTTAAACCGATGGTCGGGCGACTAATTAGGTCTTTCCAGCTTTCTCTGGAAAGACCTATTGATATTCTTCTGTTTCTTCTTTTCCTTATTTTTTATTATTTTTCCGCCGTGTGATTTTGAGTTTCAAGATTTATCGAAAAGACTTTTAGTCGATAAGAATGTACTCCGTAAAAGATTTTTGCAGTTGACCCTGCGTATATGAACTTTGACCCCTTTCGGAGTTACGACCCCTTTCGCAATAAAAGCTTGTTATCGCTACTCCTCCGAAACCATAAACCGCAGAGATTCCAAACCTTTATTAATGTTTACGACTGATTTAGTAGACTCTCCAATCAAACATTGCGAAAGGATTCGTAAACTCCTATAATGAATTATTGCCCCTGAATGTTTGCGATGTTTACGAATATCAAGAACTTTTCTAAAACGACAAAGCGTAGAGACATGGGGCCAACTGCAAAAGATTTCTTGACCTTTTACCTCAAAATCTTGGTCAAGGTCAAAGGTCAAGGTCATTCAAAATATGTAAAATTCAGCATTTTTTATAGCTCTTTTGTTCTTAACCAAATTCGAAACTTCTTTGCATCTTTAGTATGTACTCTTAAAACCATTTCAGAGATTCCATGCTTGTCCCCTAAGATTGAACCCTGTAAAAGTTAGTGCCCCTTTCAGTGTAAACCCTTGTTATCGCTACTCCTCCGAAACCGTAAACCGTAGAGGTACAAAACTTTCAACAATGTCTGCGACTAATTTAGTACACTTCTCATCCTATTAGTGCGAAAGAATTCGTAAACATTTTAAGTAGTTATTGCCCCTGAGTAGTATAAGCAGCCTAGCCGGCGAGTTCAACTGAGTGCACTTTTTATGCAAATGAGGTTCAAAAAAAATGGGTCAACTGAGTGGAGTGCTAACCCTAACCCTAACCCCCTAACCCCTAACCCTAACTATCCCTATCCCCCTTAGCCCTAACCCTAACCCTAACCCTAACCCCCCTAGCCCTAACTAACCCTAACTAAACCCTAACCCTAACTAACCCTAACCCTAACTAACCCTAACCCCTAGCCCTAACCCTAACTAACCCTAGCCCCTTAGCCCTAACCCTAACCCCCCTAACTAACCCTAACCCCTTTTTAAAAACCCTATCCTATTCCCTTAAATACGGGGTGTGTTTACATTGGTACGTTGGTACTACGTTTTTTGTTTTTATGCTAACTATACAGGTAAAAATGCGCCGTGTGCAAAAACATTACAAGAATGTGATTGTGACGTCACGCATTCATAGTCTAGACAGTCCTATAACCGGTTTGAACTGGTTTTACTGAAAACAAGAACACACACAATACAGATTAGAACACAGATTTTATAAAAAAAAAATATGCTGACTACACAGGTAAATACTTGGCAGCGAGCCAAGTTTGTTTAGAGCCGTGTGCAAAAAATATGCTGACTACACAGGTAAATACTTGGCAGCGAGCCAAGTTTGTTTAGGGCTGTGTGCAAAAACTTACCTGTGCATTATGACGTCATCCACTGTATATAAATACGGTTTTCTCCGACTTTGGGTTCATTTTACTCTCAGAGCCATCACCTGATAGACATGGATTCTACTAGAGAAAAACAGGTACAGGCTCGACGAATATTGAAACGGAAAAGTACCGAGAGAGAAATAGATTTACCACCTAAACCCATTTCGGAGTATTATCACATGAGACTAGCTCAAGAAAGGACCTCTCCAAAATTTAAAGCGCATGAAAATAAATATGTCGTTCATTTCGATGAATTTCCAGAAGAAGAAGAAACCACAGCTTTCCTTCTACGATTATTCAAAAATATGTTACAGGACTTCAAATCGAAAATGCAGTGTGATCCTAACGATTACCTTCGCCTGAACATAAGTCACCCATCTTTGGATTCAGACATTTCTTACCAGTTTACGCAATGTAAAGATTTAAACGAAGACGTCATTTTTAAAGAAATAGATCGTGTGCAACAATCCAAAAAGGAGTTCAAAATCGGCGACGGCTCCACGGAATTCGATCTGTTACACATCGAGAATCCCCAGGGGAGTGGTGGAGACAGAACCAAACATCTACAACTGGATAAAGAAACTTTCAAGAACAATAAACAATCCATCGTTCGGATCGACAATCCCTGGGATAAGTTTTGTTTGGCTAGAGCCATCGTCGTCACTCGATTACACAGTCAGAAACCCGATCATCCAGACCCGGAATGGGAAAAACGTTGGAAACGCATGAGGTCAGGAGATTTTAAGTCCTTAGACCAGAAACGAGAAGCCATAGCTCTCATGGAACAGGCCGGGTGTGATATCACTCAAGCTTGTGGATCTGCAGAGTGGATAAAATTACAACAGGTATTAGCTCCTCAGTATCGTCTGAAAATATTTCAGTTCAAATCTACTTCGACTAAACTCTGTTTAGAGCGCATCTTCAAAGGCTGGGGAGATGGAACTTGTTTGAACATTTTGTTAGACAACCGTCATTGCGATGCCATCATATCGATGCCGGGAGTAACGGGGAACCAATATTACTGTGATCATTGCGACGTGGGGTACAGGAATGTCACAGAACATCGCTCCAAATGCCCTCATCGCTGTACCTTTTGTTTAGGACATCACCCTAATTGTCCCGATGAAGGGATCAAGATTAAATGCCAGGAATGCCATGGAACTTTTAAGAACAGGACCTGCTACGAAGATCATTTAAAACCTCATGGTAAGAAAACCACCACTACTGTCTGCAATTTAATGGGACTATGCGAGAAATGTCAGTCCTGGATACCAAAGAAATTATTACCTCATCACAAATGCGGAGATCAGAAACAGTGTAAGATCTGTAAGAAAATCGTCGATGCCGATCATCGGTGCTACGTTCCACAGAAACCCAAGAAGAAGAAGAAGAAGGGAGAAGACACCTTAGAGTTTACCATTTATTTCGATTTCGAATGCACTCAGGAATCGGGCATTCACGTCCCTAATCTGTGTGTGGCACATCGCGTCTGTCAACATTGCGATGGTTTAGACATAGACCAACCTTGTCCTCATTGTCAACACATGGGACCCCGTCAGCACCTATTTCAAGGCCCAGACACCTTAAAGAAGTTCATGGACTGGTTATTTCAACCCACTACAGGTACTAAGAATTCCACTTTAGTACACGACGGGGCCATCGTCATCGCCCATAACTTCAAAGGCTACGACGGACAATTCATTTTGAATTACATAGTGCATTCTTCTCCCCTGAAACCTAGCGTGATCATGAACGGGAGTAAGATCTTGTCCATGGAAATATGTGGACTCAAATTCATCGACTCGTATAGTTTCTTAACCTTTCCTTTGGCCCAGATGCCCTCCGCTTTCGATTTGAACGAAATGAAGAAAGGTTATTTCCCTCACTTTTTTAATACGGAACAGAACCAGAATTACGTGGGACTTTATCCACCGGCAGCTTTCTACAATCCGGACGAAATGACTACCAGTGGACGAAAAGCTTTTTACGAATGGTACGACCAACAGAGGGGAAAAGTGTTTGATTTCCAGAAAGAGTTTGTAGGGTATTGTATCTCGGACGTTGACATCTTACACAAATGCTGTGCACGGTTTAGAAGCACCCTCAAGAAGTTGGTCAACGTGGACCCTTTCCAGGAATCCATCACGTTTGCCAGTGCTGCTAATTTAGCCTACCGTCGAAATTTCATGCCTAAAGACAGCATTGCCATCATTCCGAACCTCGGGTATGATCCGGCACGACAATATTCGGTCAAAGCCTGTCGATGGCTCACCTGGATGAGTCATCAGAATGGATGTCACATACGACATGCCAGAAACGGAGGCGAAGTCCCGATCGGAAATTATACCGTCGACGGATACCAGGAAGCGACTCGCACCGTCTACGAATTTTACGGATGCTATTGGCACGGATGCCCCACTTGCTATCCCAGTTTACAGACGGAAACTCATCCTCACCGGACCCAATTTACTTACCAACAATTACACGAGAAAACTCTCAGAAGGACTGCGGATTTAGAGGACATGGGGTACAACGTGTGTAGTATCTGGGAGCACGATTTCGATCAACAAGTGCAACAAGATGAGACTTTACAGCAATTTGTACGAGATCTGGACATTCCGGATCCTTTGAAACCTCGAGAAGCCCTGTACGGAGGCCGGACCAATGCCACTAAATTATATTGTGAAGAAGGGGACATGAGATACGTGGACGTGTGTTCCTTATACCCTTACGTGTTGAAACACAGACCTTTTCCCCTAGGGCATCCCGAGATCATCACAGACGACTTCCAGGACGTGAGAAATTATTTCGGTCTCATTCACTGTCGGGTCTTGCCACCCCGAGGCCTCTTTCACCCCGTATTACCTTATCGGACGGGAGGTAAGTTATTATTTCCCTTATGTCGCACCTGTGCCCAACAACAAGACTCTACGTCTCAACACCCATGTCAACACACCGACCGGGAACGTAGTCTCACGGGTACTTGGGTGACGTGCGAATTACATAAAGCCTTGGACATGGGGTATACCTTAGAGCAAACTTACGAAGTGTGGCATTTCAAAGAACGCAGTCAAGACTTATTTAAAGAGTACATCGATACCTTCCTCAAGATCAAACAGGAAGCGTCCGGATTTCCCTCCGAATGTAAGACCTCAGAACAAGAACAAGATTACATTCGAGAAGTGTTATACAAAGAAGGATTCATGATGGACATTCTCAGTATCAAGAAGAATCCAGTGTTAAGAACCATTGCTAAACTCTTTTTAAATTGTCTGTGGGGAAAATTTGCTCAACGCTTGTTATTACCCAAAGTCAGATACTTGGACGAAGTAGAGGAATTACATCAACTCTTACAAAATTCGACGGTCGACATCAAGGGTGTGCGACTCTTAGTCAATAAAGAAGATTCCATTGAAGACAAGATTCTAGTGAATTTTCAAGACAAACAGGAATTCGTCGAAGAATGTCCCTTTGGAAACGTGATCCTAGCTTGTTTTACCACCGCCTATGCTCGCTTACATCTCTACGAGACTTTACGACCTTTAGAAGAACGGGGCCTTTATTTCGATACGGACAGTATCATTTACCAACATAAGGAAGGAGCTTTTAATCCTACTTTGGGCCATAGTTTAGGAGAATGGACCGACGAATTAGACGGGGATCACATCACTAAATTCATGTCGGCAGGTCCTAAAAATTATGCTTTCCGAACGGACAAAGGAACCGAGGTTCATAAATGCAAAGGGGTCACTCTCAACCATCGAACCTCTCAGTTGGTGTGCCCAGAGACTTTACAAAAAATGCTCATGGGAGAAATAGAGGAAATAAAAGTTCCCTATCCCAGCAAAATCCAGAGGACCCGGGATTGTGAGGTCGTGAACAAACCTTCAGAGAAAACAGTTAGAATTGTATATGACAAGAGACAAATTGTAGAGAATTATAACACTTTACCTTATGGTTATTGATATGTTTGTTTGTTTGTTTGTTTGTTTGTTACAAATAAAAAATTGAATTGTTTTTATGTGTTGTTTTTTTTTCTCTATAAAAAGGTATTCTTATTCAAAATCAAAGGTCATTTCTAATCATGGGGAGTCGCGAGCCAGACCAACCCATGCGTTTTCCCCAGTATGCTCAGCTCTCAAAGAGAGAAGCTACTTTTGAGCAGGGATGGCCAGAACCTCTCTTAGGGAAAATACCAGACCTAGCTCGAGCTGGGTTTTTCTACAGGGGAGTGAAAGATAACGCTACCTGTTTTCATTGTGGAATGACTTTAACCAATTGGGATCTTGAGGAGGATCCTTATGCAGAACATGCTTATTGGAATCCCAATTGTCCTTACATCAATCAGTATAAGGGTCGAAGCTGGGTGATGAGTATATTTGTCGGGGACTTAGAGAAGCAGGGATATAAACCTTTCATTAAGATCAAACCTCTACTGAACCCACAACCAGACGTCCAGGCTCGAGGAAAATGTCACATTTGTTTAGACGAGGAATTACAAATCGCTTTTCTACCTTGTGGACACCTATGCTGCTGTGCTTTGTGTGCTCCTTCTTTTCATTTTTGCCCCATCTGTCGTGGCGAGATTCAACAGTCCAAACGGATATTTCTGTGTTAACTATAAATAAAAGGACAGAACTCAAATTTAGTGTTTTCTATTGTTAAGCAATCAGACCTAGATTTTTTTTCAGTGATAAAAGAATGAGATTATTGAATTATTCTTAATTTAAAATTCTCTATTGGTTTTTTTCCTCTGCAAGTTAAAAAATAAATACTCCAGTCTCTATATAAAAAGGAGACCTACAAATCCTAGAGATCATTTCTGATCTGAGTGAGGGACAGAGCACACACGTCATGGAAGTTTTAAACTCAGAGTATCGTTGGAAAATAGTAGAACCTAAAAAGGGTACTAGTTTAAAGGGAGAATGGATGAAAAACAAAGAGGAATGTATTCAAGATTTCTTTGATCAGAATCCAGGACAAACAGGTCTCCATGAAATCTACCTGTATAAGAGAATCAAGTTACCTGATCCCATAGGGGACAGCATCCTGCTCTTAGCAGGACCAAGACATCCCAAGTATCGGGAATTCAAATGGAAAATCAATTACGTCTTGCCTCACCAGAGAGAGGGACCCGAAAGCACTTTGTTTCAAGGGAAATGGATAGAAAAACCCGGAGATTGTATTAAAGATTATGGTAAGAAAGTGGGCCCCCTAAAAAGATACGATATCATTAACCGTGGTAACCGTTGTGAAACACACTATTTGTACATGAGGAGACCTTTTCCCATACAAAAGGAACTGAAGAAAAGTTTTGAATGTTTATTATTATAATGATGTTCTTGTTCTTGTTGTTATGAATAAAAAATAAAAGAAAAACCCAAAAATTCTAGTGTTGTTTTTCCCTATAAACACACAACTACGCGCTCTCTCTATACATTAGGTTTTGTAAGGATGACGTCACAATCAGGGATTTGAATCGCTGCCAAGTATTTACCTGTGTACATAAAAAAAAACGTAGGTCTATCGTATAGGTTTTTGCACACGGCGCCAGTATTACCTGTGTAGTCAGCATAAAAAACGTAGGTCTATCGTATATGTTTTGCACACGGCTCTTACAGTAAAGGTATATATATATATATATATATATAATATAAAGCGGAGCTTTATTCAAGAGGTATATATCAAACAACTCTCTCTCATTCTGAAAAAGGACACGAAACAAGTCAGACGTGTTTTTCCCCAAAAGATGCAGTATCGTTGGTATTGTGAGAGTCCCATTAGTCAGTGTATGTACATGCAAGGAGACTGGATGAAAACTAAAATAGGAGCCATCATGGATTTCTATGAAAATCATCCAGGCTATTCCCTGGACAATGTGTGGTTGGAAAAAAGAATGAAAATCCCACCTCTAACAGGATCTACAGTGAGGGTGAAAATCAACCAACATTATCAGCAATACAAATGGGTTACTTGTACTCAAAGGAATCTTCTGACACCCATCAACACCATTCGGAATGAAAGTTCATGGTTCTCGGACATTGGAGATTGTCTGAAATATTATATCAAGATGGAGAAAAAAGGACTGACGTTTCCACCTCATTATTGTCCTACAGAGTACGTGTATTGTCGCATCCCTTTTTCCCAGATTAAAGACTCGATGGAAAACAAAGGACCTGGGGTGTTGACGCGACTGATTGAGGACCGATCATCATCAGAAGAAATAGAAGTGTAAATCATTGAATAAATTTTTGAATTTTTTAAAAAGAAGTGTTGTTATAAATAGAAGGGTCACAGGTCCTGTATTTTTGTTGCTAAAGTATCTCACTAAAGTATCTCACTGAACATGGTCATCCATTTAAAACAGGTATAATTTTTTTTTTACTTCTTCAATTTTAAGGTATATAAGGTCAAAAGGATTCAATTTCACATGAACACAGTTTCATAGAAAATAAGTCTGTCTAACATAAAACAGGAAAAAAAAAGCCATAATTTTTTTCTAAAAGGTGCTGTATTTTTGAGAGTGTGCTAATGGTTACAGAAAACTTAAGGAGAGGAAAGCCTATTTTTTTTTAATTTATTTATTTATTCAATTGGAGTGGTACAAGTCATACATATAGTAAACAAAAAATAAGATTAAGAATGCAAACCTGCATGGCTTTTCAGTTTCACTCCTGTTTATGTATGGGTGAGGTTTATATATATATTATCCCATTATTTAATGATTTGCCATAAAAAATGCAAGACTTTAAAATGATCTGTATTCAGTTTTATACAGTTCACCTATTAGACAGTCTGGTAATCAAAAGGAAAAAAAATTTAAATGTTCAGATTTAAAAAAGAAACTTTTAGAAAATAAATTAATTTTATTAATTTAATTCGTTTGATAACTTATGTTTAATCTTTAAAATTCAGGTTTTCCTTGGACAAAAAGAAAGGGATTCAACCCCCTTCCCTACTCCCCTTGGGTGTGGGGTAAGAGTAACTTTTACACCATCCTCTTTTCATAAAAAGATTATTTTACACATCATACCCACTATCTACATGAAATGTCATGAGTTATAAAGGAAAAAAAGGGGGGGGGGGGGTCCAATGTTCCTTAATTTAATGTGGATACATATAGTTTTAAAACATTATGACTACTTGGAAATGTATGGATCTTTTGTCTTTAGCATCCTTTAGAACAGAGATTCTTCAAAATTGCATGAGGAATTTCAACAAGTGTATGAATGATAGCTAATGCTGAATCATTATATTTTGATATTTATGGATATTCAACAGTGTGAACTTTAAATATGTATAAGTCAGACAGTTTTGGAAATTTCCATCATCAGAAAATTTTATTTGACTGTATTAAAATCAGTAATTTTAGATAAACAGTAAGAAGATTGCACATACACTGTTACTTTCACACTCTGGTATTACATATATGAAAAGTTTGAATGACTAAGGATTAATGGTAATGATTTAAAAGACATGGCATACCAAATGAATATCAAAAATACTCAGTCCTCAAGATTGAAAGTTTTAAAAGATTAAAAGTCTGAAAGTTTTTAAAATTGAAATCCTAAAAGTCTGAAAACCTAAAAGTCTGAAAAAGTCTGAATCTCAAGATTTAAATATACATATTGTGTTTTGAAGGATTGAAAGTCAGTATATGATTTTGCTCGTAAAACTCTCTAAAATGAAGAAGCCCATTCAGTGACATATTATAGAAAGAGTCTGAGATTTTATACCTAATTCCTTACAAATAAAAAAATATCACTCTGAGATCCTTAAATAATGAAGATTTTAATGTAGTAGGAATACATTGACCTTTAACCTGAAAAGTCAAAAGTGAGGTGTTAAGATATTCATGGAAAACAATGGTATAGCAAAAAATTGTGCTGATCTTTAACCTAAAAATTCAAAAATATATGAAGTTTGTTTAATTAACCTATCCATTGATGAATATTAACTAAATAATTAAATTTAGCAGATGTCCTCCTCACTTTGACCTTTTGACTAAAAACTTAATAAGGTCATTTATTTACCTTTTGTGTAACTTTGATGAGTATCTTATATGTTGGATATATTAACAAGACACAATCTAATCTGAGTAAAGAGGAAACCTGGAAAAAAGCTTTTATCCCTTTGTATGAACAAATTAATTGATGTCATACAGATATCTTAACCAGAATATCAGAATAATCTGAGGACTCTTAAATAAAAAGTTCTCATTATACTAGTCAGAAACTATTAGTCTACCTGTCAAACAAAAAATATGTCAACTCAACAAAGTAAGTAAGGTTCCTTTTCTTCAAAAAGTAAAATTTTGATGCATTGGGTAAGTGTTTGTTCCTTTCTGCCTAATAAAGAATTTTTTTCCCCTCCATTTTGACTGTATGAATTAAAAACTGTTCATATAATTGAATCAAACTTATTTCTTTCATGTCATTCTTAATGTCATAGTACCCATCATTCATAATATGTACAAGTCTCAATCCTAATAGATGAATCCACATTTTGTTTTTATTTCACATCACTTGGCGGCCATATTTGAGGGAAACTCAGAATTCTCTGTCCATGTTAATTTTCTGGTGTATACCTTCATCATTTGACATAACTCATTTGCTTTTTGTATTTTGATTGCCTAAATCAGAGCTATTCATAACATAGAAAGAGGACAAAAAATGAATACAGTGAATTTATTGCAACAAAACCTTTAAGTTTGATACATAAAAAGAAATATTTTTTTCATTCCTTTTTGACCTTTGGATTGACCCTGAATAGAGATACCATTTACTTTTTGGCAAGTGTAAACTATATACTGCATGACTAAACATGGTTTGTATATTGAAATATGAAATGGTTTCTTTAATGCTTAAATCATTATACTCCTACTGTCCTAGTGAGAATTATGCTCAATCAACTTTGTGAAATATTCCCAACTTCCAATGCTTCTTATTTACATTAAAAAAAAAACTGACTCAAATAAAATTGTTTGTTTTCTCATTTATTTTTACAAGAAATAACATGCTGACAGTGAATCTAATCTTTTTTTTAAAACTGGTTAAAGTAATGTTTACAATTGTCTTAAAATGCTCAAATGTAAGTTTATTTCATACCCAAATGAAATGTATAGACTGAATGTACTTATAGATTAAATAATAGATTAACTCCTTTGTAGTAAAAATATTTTTAACCTGATTTTCTTGCCTATTCTCTCATGCATTACCTAATTTGAGTATTCTCAAATTATTGATTACATAAGCAAACAAATTTAAGACAAAACCACAATATATGCTGAATACCCTGAAATGAAAATATGCAAGATGTGTAACACATCATGTACAACTTTAAAGTCTACAAAATTCTAAGTTAATCATATTAAACAATAAGACTACTTTTTTCAAAGTTATGAGAAATTCTCCACCAAAAAAAAAATGTATTTATGCAAAAGATAAATGTTAGGGTACACTTTTAAAATACATTTTACATGAATCACATAAAGAACATGTCAAATCATTTCTTTGTGGTTGTTTTTCTTTTTGGAACATCTGTGAACAAACATTCTGTTTTGTCTTATTGATACATAAAAAGCGTCCAAAAATCATTTGGAATTGTTGTGTTAAACCCTGATACTCAGAACTTTAAGAGTTTTTGATGTGTGCCCTACTTAGAATTTTTTTTTTTAAATAATGTAACAAAGATGAAACTCATAATTTGATTTTTAATCAGAAATGATAAAGTCATCAGGTTTCCACATGCTTTTCTGACACATCATATACATTTACTACTCTACTAGTTTGTCTTTGGTCAATAAATTGAAATCAACAAAACTTAGCATTCCATGTAAACAAAAATGAAACCTATTAGAAATTGAAATATATTTTTGTGTACCAATGCATTATATTATACAAGACAATCTCTTTCTTTCCCTGTGATGAAAAATTCTCTCCTACATATAAAATGTAGATGAACTTATTTGGATGATGCCATTTTCACATGCTAATAAGAAACTAGTTTAACTAAACTAAAAAAAGACAATCATTAAATTTTACAGATAAGGAAAACATCAAGATAGAAAGTCCAGGAATTGAAATAACTAGTTATCATCTAAAGATGTAAATGTTTGAATTTATTTTAAATTCACAAGCAAATGATATGCTGACACATTGAATCTTTCAAACTTAAAAACTTTCTATACTTTTGACTGAAGATCTCAAAATCTATAGGAGTCTACCCCATGCCTACATGTATCTATTTATGACTGAAGGTATGTAAATCACCAGAGTTGTTGTACTGCACCGCTTGAATAAAAGTCATATCATTCCACATTCTTGACTTTTTTCCTTGACCTTAGTTCAAAACATATATTATTCCTACCAGTCTTCATTCTATGCAGTGATAAGATTTTTACAGAATTCTAAGGTATAACTTGGTTATAGTCTTTAAAACACTCTTGAACTTTGTACATTTGAATATAACATTTCAATTCTTTCCAAAGAATATGCCATGCCACCTAACATAGCAGATATGGTCTCTAGGTTATAATGAAATGTTTCAAGTCTAATATTATCCTGTAGGAAAATGATCCAAAAATCTATAGAAAATCTCCTATCCATTCTTCACTTAAGATGTGAAGTTTGAAGGTTACAAATTATTGACAAAGGTAGTTATCTCAATAATCTCATGCTTTGACCTTGAATATTGTTCTATACAACTAAGTGCATTACTCCAAACACTATATGTGTAGTAAGAATAAAATTTATGGAATGATAAAAATATTCAACATATTATCACAGATTATAGGACACTTGCATCTTTATGGGGGGAGGGGTCTTATTGAGACCTATTAAATTCAAAATAGGACAAACACAAACAAAATGTATTTACAGTTCCAGGAAAGTAAAAAAATACACCAAACCTAGCTTCTGAATATCTGTGTCATTTTTAGGGGGTTGTAGAAATTAAAAGTAAAGGATCCAATGTATAAAAACCAGACATAACAACTGTCTTCAATTTGAATTGGACAAATAAACAGAAACTTATTACATGATAATATTTAAATAAACACCCTTGGACATTGTACATTTGATTAATATTTTAATTCTTTCCTAAAAATTTACACCTAATTTTTATAAAGTCTATAAGTTATCACACAATTTTGAAGTTATTGCATTTCAAGACTCATATCAGTTATCTCAGTAACTAATTTTACCCAGGAGAAAATGATCCAAAAATAAATGTATTGAAATCTCCTATTCATTTTCATTTGTGTACTTATGATGTGAAGTTTTTAAGTTACAAATTAATGTCAAAGTACTCATCTCAATTATCTCATGCTTTGACCTTGACAAAGTGTCTTAAAAAACAAATGTATATCTTCAATAATGTAATAAGTATGATGGATGATAAAGATATTCAAGATATTATTAAATCACAGATTATGGGACACTTGCATCTTTATAGGGGATCTTATTGAGACCTATCTAAATTCAAAATAGGACATGATACATACACAAATAAAATGCATTTACAATTCAAGGAAAGTAATAAATACACCAAACCTAGCTTCTGAATATCTGTGTATTTTCTAGGGGTGTTGTAGATATAAGATGAAAAATTAAGGATTCAATGTATAAAAGTCATACATAACAACTGTATTCAATTTGGACTACATAAATTAAAAGTTATATTTATATACTTTGAAATCTGTGAGAATTATTTTTTTTGAAGATCTCATACTATCAGAAAATCTTAATATCAATTCTTTGATAAGACTTCAGTCTGTTTAATGACTACAATTTATCTATTGTTTTGTATGCCAGCATATGAAGGATATGAATGGGAGAGGATCTAGAAAAATGCACTATCCTGGGTCCTTTCTCTGTCATCCTGTGAACCACAATTCATGATCATCATGATTGACTTAGTTTGAAAATCATATTTATTCATGTGCTTCTTAAATCCTCCATCCATCTCTGGTTTTATATTCTTGTATCAGTGTTCCAAGAGAGTATATTCTGTTAGTCTGTGCATAATTTACTGAGTTCCCCATTGAGAATCCTTGAAAGGAAAAAAAATTATTAGTTGAAAAATTGATATGCAATATAAGCTTAATAGAATTTTAAATATAGAAAAAAAGGGATATAAAATCAAGGTGTAACATCAGATTTTGACTTTTCAAAACTATGGGTAGTAACAGCTTTAGTAAAAGAAAAGAGTAAAGGAATGAGTAAAATTCAGTTTGGTAAGAGAGTTCTTACAGAGAAAGATGTAGAACGAGGTTTGCAATTAAAATAAAAAGAGATGACATTATTCAGATCATTTCTCATGAAGAATATAGCTAATTATCCCCACAATGGATGGGCCTTGTGATGTCATAGATTACATAGACAGACCCTTGATTGCAGAAGAAGCCTATGAAGAATATAATCATTAATTACCAATAGAGGGTAAGGATTACCTGGATTACCCTGAAAGATCTTTGACTGGAGAGAAAATTCAATTTAAAGATGCTATGAGAGAAAACAGTTGTCAGAAAAAAAATGTTAAAAACACATGATTTTAACTCCACAGAGGAAAAGAGACCTGAGGATTAATGGAGAAACTCTACACTAAAGTTTTAGAAGACATTAAGGCTCATTTTGAGAGTAACTTTTCCAGTATTTGTTTAACTACAAAATTTTGTTCTCTGATAGAAAAAAAAGTTTTCACTTTCATTTGTTGTGCCTTTGACCATTTTAAATTGACCTTATGGTCAAGATTGTGATATACACTCTGATAATCATCTATGATGTCTCTATGATGTTTACCTCAAAAGATTGAATCAAGCGTTTTGTGTTCAAAGAGAAATAAACATATAAACAGATCTGAGATGTTGGAAGCATACACATTAAGTGATGTAAGGTCAAACAAAACACTTGAATTCATTACTAGATTATTAAAAGAAAGAAGAAAAACTCACAGAAATGATATTGAAAGTACCTTCTATGAATAAAGGGTCATGCTCCAAGGTATATTTTTATAAACAGGTTAAG
Organism: Saccostrea cuccullata; assembly: GCF_032062105.1. Classification (NCBI taxonomy): domain Eukaryota; kingdom Metazoa; phylum Mollusca; class Bivalvia; order Ostreida; family Ostreidae; genus Saccostrea; species Saccostrea cuccullata. Next base: position 3,680 of record NW_026935743.1, on the reverse strand, counting down.
GTCCACAGCAGTCCCCATGCACTCATAAGAAGATCCTGGATGGTAGAAACACCAGGAAATTTTAATGCTATGCAAACAGATCATCTTACATCAGCAATAAAGGTTACAGCCTGAAGACCTAGTCATGAGGGTCATTAAGATGTTTCACTGTTGATCCCCAGGATCCACATTATAGTATTCTTTCCCTGTAAATATAATGTCAATATTAAATGAAAAAGTCAGAATTCATAAGCATTTGGAGAGAAAACTTGAAATCTTTACCAACTATGCTTTTAAGGAAGCTGAGGGTTAATAAATTAACCATCTGATATAACTTATTTCTTAGATATCTGTTAAGATATCTTCAGCTGTTAACTATCATTTGGCAAAGAAAAATTTCATACATTTTAGTTTCACAATTTGATCATTTTTGTATATATTTATATGGAGCTCTTCTTCTCATAAAGGAGATCAATGTAGTCTAAAAATGGCTATGACAACCAAGCCCTCATAATTTCATAAAAAAGGTCATATCATTTACTTATCATTCAATTAATTTTAAAATATAATCAAGCATATGTAAAAAATAAAGATTAGGATTGGATATCTCATTGAAACTTTACCTTCAAGTTTGTGTGTTTCTATGTTGGTTGACTAACTGTGTATTTCCAAAGGAAGGGCAGACAGGCTGAACTTCATAGAGAATGGATTATAGATGGTTAGGAATAAAACATAACTTCCATGTTGAGGACTGTAGAAAATATAATCATTTTGTTAATATGACAAGGAACTGCATGAAACATTGCATGTTTAAATACAGTGCCAAAAAGTTCATGAAAATAGTTCATCATGTTATCTTTAGATAACAAAAGAAGCACAGTTACTGTATTAATATCTCAAATACAAAATGATTATCAGCGTAATTTTTAGACACTAACAGACTTTCTCTTAACAGCATATTCAATTTTGTTTAATACCTGTCAGTACAGCATACAAAAAGACATATACAACATGTAGTCCTACATTTTTTGAAAAGCTCATTACTAAGAAACAAAAGTGAAAATGAAATGATTATGTATGCCATATCACACATATTTAGAATGAAAACAAGGATAAACCTTTTGTAGATTCTTACTTTTTCTTTTATTACATTCCTTATAGATCACAATTTAGTAAGTCTGAATTCCATGGGTAACAGACATAATGCATTTAATGGAATTATATCATAATTTATGCAAAAGGACTTATTAACAATATGAAGATTCCTAATAGTATATTTTAGACAAAATAAGACTGTGCTTATATGAATGTTAGAGATATGAGATCACATAAGAATTACACAGTAATTAAATTAAACCATATAATCATGGTTAAATGCAAAGATGACCTTCATAGGAAATGTAAACAAAACAAAGACAAACTTACCAGAATTATCCAATTATATGCCCAATTAAATAATCCAGTGAAACAACATCTTAGCTGATCCTGAAAAAAAGCATACAATATTCAGTGATACTCAATTTAACCTCATTTTACAAAGGAAGTAAAGCAACAATTGACAGACAAACAGGACAGAAATGTAAAAGATACCATATGTATTTTACTAAAATTTAGTAAACATTTTTCTGATTTAAATTTAATCATGGAATGACCCATCATAGTAATATTAAATACACTCTGGGTTACATGCAAATTATACCTTACATGAACTGAGAATAAATACCCCATTTACATTCATAGAAACAGAACTTTTACATAAAGAATTACTCTTTTAACTGATGTCACCATTAGTATGTCAGAATATTCAGGGTGTCCTAATCATATACATTTACTTATAATGTACTCAGTATATATTTTACATGTTGATGTTTGAAATCACTGACTAAATAAAATACATACATGTATATACATGAAGGTTTAAAAAAAAGGGGGGGGGGCACACCTGTTTATAGATTTACAGAGATGCTCAGACTGAGTTTTTCCCACTTTCATTGGGCCACTGTTGCACCAGAATGTAAAAAATATGAGTGACAAATAAGGCAAAAGATTCTGTATATTTCATTAAAAAAGATTTGAGACAAAAGATTCATTGGCATAATATGATCTGATTGATTATCTCCATATCCTTCTTTTGGTCACTGTGATTAAAGATTCATAGAAATATTAGAAATAACAACTGAGAATATCACTTTAGTTGTTTTAAAAGCATGTATCAGTATTTTATAAGATATGCTATGAGGCTCCTCATAAGAATATTTAGAATACTGATCCAATAAAAGGAATGTGAGACAATATGATCATAACTCATGCAAAAAAGATTTATCAACATTTTGAGGATCTCTTAGTCCTAGTGTATTTTAGGGTAAACAATGGCAGTGTTTATATGAATGTTCTAAACATTAGGTATATAACACAGTAATAATGAATAAATACAAAGATGACCTTCATAGAAAATGTATAAAGAAAAGTTTGTTAAAACTTACCATGTTTATACTCAGTATATAGTAATATTCATTAAATAATCCAGTGAACTAATATCTAGCCTGATCCAGGATTCAGCTGTTCAGAACTTTCTTGGAAGAAAAACGGTAGAAAATCAGTTTTGGTACTGAAATCCATAGGACCATACTGTTATTACATGAAGTCTCAAGCGCTGTGAAAGTCTGTGTTATTGTGTCAAAATAAGCAGCCATCGCGGCTTGTGAAGGACTAACATGACGTCGCTGCCAAGATTATGACGTCACAATGCATAGGTAAGTTTATCGTACTTTTTGCACACGGCACTTTATAGATGATGCAAACAGGTATATAAGAAAACACAGGTAAAAGGTATATTTCTTTTTGCACACGACCCTAATTTTTTGCACACGGCACTTTATAGAGTGATGCAAACAGGTATAAAAACGCAGGTAAAACGTATTGATTCTTGTTATAATCTGTCTTGTGTGTGTTATTTGTTAAGGTTTTCAGGGTAAAAAATCCAGGTTGTTATTGTTTTCAGAAAATCCAGTTTGAACTGGTTATAGGGCTGTGTAGACTGTGAATGAAAAGGTGACGTCATAATCACATTCTTGAAATGTTTTGCACACGGCCATTTACCTGTATAGTCAGCATATTTTTTTTTGCACACGGCTATATACACAAACTTGGCTCGCTGCCAAGTATTTACCTGTGTAGGTTAGGGTTATTTTTTGGGACACGGCTCTAAACAAAAATTGGCTCGTTGCCAAGTATTTACCTGTGTAGTCAGCATAGTTTCACTTTTTTTTTTTTTAATGAGGTTTTTGCACACGGGCCCCCACTTGAATCGTTTTATACACTGTATTACCTGTGTAGTCAGCATAAACAAAACGTAGTACCAACGTTGTGAATCGTAGTAGCAGTGTATAGTATAAAGTAAACACAATGTAAACACCCCGTATAAGAAATAGGGGGTGTGTAGGGTTGAGGGTTCCCCCCACCCCCAAGGATTGTACTGAGTTGACCCCTTATCCTCCCAGGCAATCAGAATCCTCCATTTTTTGAACCTCATTTGCATAATGTCCTGGATATTGACCCAGCCATCCAGCCTGCTTCCGGCTAGGACACTTCTGGCTAGACCACTTCCGCTTCCGCTAGGGCCCACTTCCGCTAGACCACTTCTGGCCACTTCCGCTTCCGGCTAGCCCACTTCCGTCCACTTCCGGTTATGACGTCACTTC